>NC_090745.1:2875925-2945925 GCF_036898095.1 Palaemon carinicauda | reverse complement strand
TTTTTTTTAAAGGATCTATATGCTTGTTAATGGTGACTCATAACTTTGTACTAACTCGGTTCTTATTTTTGTTAGGGTATCATCTGCCTCTCTAACTGATACACGACTTATCGACTATAGTAGCCTATATGAGGTAACACTTGCACATAGCATTATATAGTTTCACAAATTTCATAAAACATCAGTCTCATATATTTGAAGTTTTTAGTGTATAAAGTTTATACGTATGAATTTAGGAAACGTGTAGCTAGTTACATATTTACCATGCAATATACTTAATGTCAGTGCCAGTTCCATTTCTAATCTTCATGTAGTTTAGATATACAAGTGTAATGAACTTTAATGATAGATGGAAAAAATGACACAGATTTTATCCTAGGCATGACAACATGTAATTATTGCAAAAGAATTGGATCCAGATAAGCTTCATAGATGGATTCAAAATTAGCTGCAACAGATGTAGGCTAAGCCTTTTTTTCAGCTAGGTTTTGATTTTACATAACTCGGTATCAAAGTAATCATAAGACTCTCTTGAAATACTGTGTCTTTAATCTGCTTCAGAGGTAAATGCACTTATTAAAGAAAGATTAATTGCAATGCAGTTATGAAACCTAGAACTGAGTGTGATTCAAATCTACAAAGAATAACATTTAATGATGACGTAAAACACTATAGTTAATTGTCATTTACTATCGTGTAAAGCAAGTGGAAACTGCAAACTATGCTATCCAGTTGTCCACTGTCAAATATTTTTTATATCTTCAATATTTCTAATTGAATATTTGGTAAAATTTAAGATTAGAATCCCATTTTTAAATTATCAAGTGTTCAGACCATAGACAAACTGGTTTTTCAAAGTAGGTGTGTTAAGGCAATGGTTCCTTGTAAAAAAGATCTACTTTTATGTCATTAGATGAGATTATCGTTTCCTGAACACCTTGTGATTCTATATTCTGATTTACTTGTTAAAACGGGTTATTCACTGGTTAGACCTTTATCATTAGATGGTAGTATCCTATTTGTGTTTTAATCATACAGTACTGCAATGAAATTACTATTTCCTGTAAATAATATAAAAAAGGTAGTATGGTTTACATAGCCCTAGGTAACTTTTATTATTGTAATTAAAGAAATATATTTATGTTCCTTGAATTGTAAACTTGGTTTGCAATCTATTTCACCTGTATCTATTTAGAGGTTTAAGTTTGAATAATGTTCGAAGCTTGTAGATAATTTAGCTAATTAACAGACTGTATATGGATTATATATTTTATCCTATAATTAAAACTTGTTAATTTTTGTATAATAATTTCAATGTATTACAATCTCTGAGTTGTTTTAGAGCAATATATTTCAAGATTTTTAGAGCTGTAAGAAATTAGACAGCCAATATTTTTTTCTCACAAACTTGAAATATTCTGATATGGATAGGACACTACGTACTGATCATCTGTGCCAATTGCTAAGAGAATCCAATATTGTACTTTTTTTTTTTCTCCAAATAAAGTGCCAACCATGTTTTACGAGATTACAGACGCTAGCTTGTAAAATTTTGACAGCCTTCTAAATGTTAGCTAGTACTACAAGAAGCCTTAGTGTGATAAAAAATCAAAACTAGCCGCCACCAGGCAAACTCTAGAAGAGTGTGTTTAAAACGAGAACTTGTTTGCAGTCTTGAAAGGCAATGCTAGAATCTAGATAAAAGACCTGTCCAGATTGTCATAACAATGAAGATGGAGCCTTTTCATTTTAGTGTTGTTTTAGCCATTAGCTTAGAACCTTCCGATCAACTAACATCGTATGCTTAAGTTATTTATATGTACAGTCCTATACTTATAGTTCTTTGCATTTCTACTTTATGCAGGCAGAGGCTGACTTAGGTAATCTGTTCCCTTATGTGCATAGTAGATGGCATAGGCTTTATATTGTAGCTTTACAATGGATATTGACCATTTCATGATTGCATTTCCTAATTAACTGTGTGTGATCTTTACATATAAATATCGGTAAAAGCGATGCTGTGTGTGTATATATACAGTAATGGTGAAACCACCAAGTAACCTTGAATACGCCATCATAGATTGGTGGTTAACCTCTATTGTTTTACTTGCGGAGATTCGGAGGAGCTATTGTCAGCAATAAGTTAAGTGTAAATACCTGTATCTCGTGATATACATTATTTGACTTGGTATGCGATTGTGTAAATGTTAATGGATGTGCGTGTTCAGTCTTAAGTTAGTCAAAGCATGTAAATTTGAAAACCAAAGAATGCTGAATCTCAAAATGTCTAACACATAATCCATGAGAGTTTTTCATTTTAGAGCTAAGTACTAAAAATAAAGTGTTGGACTTGGTGCAAAACATTATATGGGCTAGAAACATAACTTTTCTGAGGTTGAATAGCAGTGTTTTGTTTTATTATTAGGTACAGTATTTCAAAAACTTATTTTTTTCCTTGAATATTAGCTACTGATACAGAATATTACAAGAAATGACGATACTATGAAGGAAGTCTAAGAAAAGGCTTTCTTCAAACACACACCGTAACATTAGAAAAGGAATCTCATTCGTAAGAAATGATCTATTATACCCAATAAAATAGTCATACAGTACATGAAATCTAAATCTGAAAATATTCCTTAAATATTTACAAACAAAACATATATTTTTTTTCTTATTATTAAATTTGAGTTAAGAAAATTACTTAGGCCTATATGCACACAGAAAAAAACAGGGATTGTGATATGATCAGGGCTTTAAGAATGAGTAACTTCAGGTTTGATGATTATTAACAATAAACTGGCACTTTTCTTCACCATTTTCTGATAAAGTGAAATTGTTTCCTTTTGCTACAAGCTTGGACGAGGTTTACTTTTGTGATATTTATGCTGAATCTTATATATCGATATTTAATTTATGTACAGTGCTTTAGTTCTATGGTTACTAGCCCTGAAGGTGAATGTGCGCCTTTCAGTATTTTTCAGTTAATGAAAAGCACGAGAAAATATTGTGGCATATATAATGATCTTGGTTCCATAATATATGATTTCATTTATGTTGAGAAAACCGAGGTTTGAAATGTCACAAAGAAATGTTTTATCAATGCTCTAGGCCTAGACTAAAACCTAAATATGTAACCTAAAACTGCCCTAGAACAAGAAGAAAGGATTCAACCGTTAGTTTTTCTCGTAATTTGATCTGTCAGAGATTATTTCTCATGTTCTGCCTCGGATCATGAGTTTAAGAAGGTGTTAGCCTAACTCCGAAAATCTATTCTTGAAGACACGAGGAAGTACGACTTCCAGAACCTCTTCACTATTCAAAGGAAGTAATATCGTATTGTAAGTCCTCTTCGGGAATCCAAAGGACAATCGAAATAAAACTCTTGTATATTATCACTGTATAATGAGTAAACTTTTCAGCAGCCTATTGTCTGTCATCTATTGAGTTTGGGAAATACACGAACATGCTACGTGTTAGCAAGGTATAACCATTGTTGACAAATAGGTTTTGATAATGTAAATAATTGGTGTTACTGTTAAATTCATTAATGTTATATTCATTATTGTTATATTTAGCTTACGAAATCGACTTCACTACATACTCTGTGCACTTACTAGCTGGCTTAGTTTTTCATATATTCTCTTTTCCAGCCCATTTTGTAAATAAATATGCCGTATTTTTCTTCAATAGATACAAAGGGAGCAAGGCCTTTTAAATATTGTAAATAGTTCATTCTTTATTGATTTGTTGAAGATATCTTGACTATCAGGACTGAATCTTATTATGGAGAGTTCTAACACCTTTCTTCGGAAACCCCGTCATGTGTTTATTCAAAGGAAAACTCAAAAAAACAGGATTTGTGTTTGTTATAGTACAGTATATTGTAAATATTTCATAAATCTATATGACATGTGATATTGTTTGCATGTGCTGTTACTCTACATTGACATATTTTTTCATGTGTAATAATCAAGATTTTTTCAAATTCAAATATATATTTGAAAAGTATACATATGATTTACTTTTTGTCCTATGAACTGTAAGATGTAAAAAAAAAAACCATCATTAGACTATAAAACTATATCTATCTCTTAATACAAATCTTTTACTTTGAATAAAGCCTTGGTTTTTGGTTAGGGGACAAAATGAGTGATGACCTGGTGGTTAAAAAGAACCAAGGCAGTGGTGAAAAAAGTAACGTGGCAAGATCTTCACCTCAATACCTATCTTATCTGTTAACATCTTATCCTTCTTAAAAGTCTCCAACCGAATAAAAAATGAGGAGGGTTTTTCAAGTAAAATACGGTTAAGGTTTAAACAATGAGAGGTGGAAGAGAGTGAAATATGCAAATAACTGGGGAGAAAAACAAAGATACAATACCTGTAACCAGGAAAAACCCATACAAATATACTATAAGATAAAGGGCATTGCAGATATGACAAATTCGTAGATAATTTGTATTTTTCCTAACGATACAAACCTATCTATTTACATGGGGTAATTACTTCGGCGCAGCCGATGACGAGCCATAAAGTTTTAACGAGACTAGCTAGCGAGGGGGGGGGGGTAGGGAGGGGTAGCTAGCTACCCCTCCCCCCTCACACACACTGGTGATTAGCTCACTTTACTTAGAGGTAGGACTTATCTTGGGGGACAGGGCTGGCGGGCAAATAACTGTAAATAGCTAGGTTTGTATCGTTAGGAAAAATACAAATTATCTACGAATTTGTCATTTGTTCCGTAACTGAATACAAACCACGCTATTTACATGGGGTGACTTAACCCTTAGGAAGGGAGGTAAGTCCCCTGCCATACTGGCTTTGGCTTGCCCGGGGGCCCCGAACCCGAGTTCATAAAGCAACTAGAGGGTTGGGGCCCCTGCGCCTCGCAGGCAGCTGAGGGGCTGCTGCGGCCCACGTAAGTTGTGTGTGAAGGTGAGCAGTGACATGTCCTAGGAAGTTGACCTGGAGTTCTTTAGAAGGAAATCTAGGCTAGGACTACCCAATACCACCTCGTCAGGGTATGGGGACATGACAGTATTACAAATTAATACTAGGAACACAAGGAAGCATGGCTTACCTGCAGAGGTTCGAGGTCAGCTGTGCAAAGGACCCAGGATGCTGTTTTTCTCCAAGGGAGGAGAGGATGAAAAGAAAAGAAAAGGGTAAGACAGATCTTTTCATTCACACAGACTAAAACCGGGTAACGATGCCCTCAACCTTCTGCTACTTGTCCAATTAGGAGCCTGAGGTTAGACCAGCTGTTGTGCAGCCACCACAGGGCCGATAGAAAACGTATCGAGCCTCCTGTGTGTCACGTCTTGCAGGTAGTGGGCCGTGAAGGTGGTCTGACGCTTCCACACCCAAGCTTGCAGGACCTGCGTTACCGAAAAGTTCTTCTTGAAGGCCAGGGACGTAGCTACGCCCCTGACATCATGCGCCCTGGGGCGCCGTGATGGAGGAGGGTCAGAACTCAAGGCCAGGTGGATCACCTTGCAGATCCAGGCCAAGATGGTATTCCTGGTGACCCTCCTCTTCGTTTCTCCGGTGCTAACAAACAAGGCTCGCACCTGGGGGCGGACTGCAGCTGTTCTTTTAAGATACAACCTCAGATTCCTAACTGGGCACAGTAGGAGATGGTCTGGGTCATCTGTTACAGAACGAAGACTCGAGACCTGGAAGGAGTCGAATCTAGGGTCCGGCACTCCCGGGTTCTGAGTCTTAGCAACAAACTCAGGGACGAAGCTGAACATTACCTCCCCCCATCCCCTTGAATGGGTGACGTCGTAGGAGAGACCATGCAGTTCGCTGACTCGCTTGGCCGAGGCCAAAGCTAGCAGGAACAACCTTCTTCCAGGTAAGGTGGCGATCAGAAGCCTGGCGTAATGGTTCGTAAGAAGGCCTCTTAAGAGACCTGAGGACTCAAACCACGTTCCAAGGAGGGGGTCTCACTTCCGACTGAGGGCAGGTAAGTTCGTAACTCCGTATGAGAAGAGACAGTTCCAGCGAGGAGGAAATGTCCATTCCTTTGAGCCTGAAGGCAAGACTTAAGGCTGAGCGATAGCCTTTCACTGCCGAGACTGAAAGGCGCATTTCTTCCCGCAGATACACAAGGAACTCCGCTATTGCTGGTAAAGTGGCATCGAGGGGAGAGATACCCCTTCCACGACACCAACCACAGAAAACTCGCCACTTCGCCTGGTAGACTCCTGCGGATGACCTGCGCAGGTGGCCAGACATCCTTTCCGCAACTTGTTGCGCAAATCCTCTCTCTTTGAGGAGATGCTGGATAGTCTCCAGGCGTAAAGTCGAAACGAAGCTACAGCTTTGTGGAAGATGTTGGAGTGTGGTTGTTTGAGTAGCTCGTGACGTGGAGGGAGCTCCCTCGGGATCTCCGTGAGGAGCTGCAGAAGGTCCGGAAACCACTCTGCATGATGCCATAGCGGAGCTATCAAGGTCATCAAGAGATTGACCGATGTTCTGGTCTTGTTGAGGACCCTCCTCATCAGACAGAACGGGGGAAAGGCGTACACATCGACGTTGTCCCACTGTTGTTGGAAGGCATCTTGCCAGAGGGCCTTGGGGTCCGGGACTGGGAGCAGTACAGCGGAAGCTTGGTGTTCAACGCCGTAGCGAACAGGTCCACAGTCGGGGAACCCCACAAAGTCAGGACTTTGTTGGCTATCCGAGGATCCAAAGACCATTCGGTACTCACTATCTGCGTCGCTCTGCTCAGACTGTCGGCGAGCACATTCCTCTTGCCTGGAATGAAGCGAGCCGCAAGTGATATCGAGTGGACTTCGGACCATCTCAGGATCTCTACTGCAAGATGGGATAGCTGTTCCGAAAAGGTAACTCCCTGCTTGTTGATGTAAGCCACTACCGTGGTGTTGTCGCTCATCACCACTACGAAGTGGCCCACCAGGACTTGGTGGAACTTTTGAAGGGCCAGGAAAACGGCCCTCATCTCCAGCAGGTTTATGTGAAGGTACTTTCCTGATTCTGACCGCAGGCCTGAGGCCCTGTGGTTCAGAACGTGGGCCCCCACCCCTTGTTTGATGCGTCCGAAAACAGCATCAAATCCGGGGTAGAGACGAGAAGATCCACTCCCTTTCGTAGGTTCTCGTCTGCCACCCACCACCTGAGGTCCGCTCGTTCCGCCGAACCCATGGGGATCAGGATGTCCGGGGAGTCGAGGCCTTGACTCCACCGAGACTTCAGTCGCCACTGAAGGGATCTCATCCTGAGGCGACTGTTGGGGACGAGACGGGTCAGAGAGGAGAGGTGGCCGAGGAGACGAAGCCACGATTGGGCTGGGAGTTCTTCTCGATTGAGGAAAGGTTTTGCAACCTTCCTCAGCCTCGCTATCCTTTCGTCTGATGGGAAGGCTTTGTGGAGATTGGTGTCTATGATCATGCCTAGATATACCAGTTTCTGCGAGGGCTGCAGAGAGGACTTCTCGAGGTTTACCACGATCCCCAGATCCTGGCAAACTTCGAGGAGCTTGTCTCGGTGGCGAAGAAGGGATGCCTTCGAGTCTGCCAGGATCAGCCAGTCGTCCAGGTAACGAAGGAGATGGATGCCGATCCTGTGAGCCCATGAAGAGATGATGGTGAAGACTCTGGTGAACACCTGAGGCGCTGTGGAGAGCCCGAAGCACAGAACCTTGAACTGGTAGATCTTGTTGTCTAGGCAAAATCTGAGGTACTTCCTTGAAGACGGATGGATTGGGATCTGGAAGTACGCGTCCTTCAGATCCAGTGTGCACATGAAGTCTCGTGGTCTCACTGCAAGTCTGACCGTGACTGCCGTCTCCATACTGAACGGAGTCTGTTTGACAAACCCGTTCAGTGTCGAGAGGTCGATGACTGGTCTCCAGCCTCCAGACGCCTTTCTCACAAGAAAGAGTCGACTGTAGAAGCCTGGGGACCCGTCCACGACCTCCTGGAGAGCGTCCTTCTCCAACATGGTCTGGACTTCGGCACGAAGGGCCTGCCCTTTTGCCGATCCCATGGCAAAAGAGCTTAACGACACTGGATTCGCTGTCAGGGGAGGGAAAGATGCTGTGAACGGGACGCGATACCCTAGAGAGATCACGGAAATCGTCCAGGTATCCACCCTGAGTTGCTGCCACCTTGCTGCGCAACTCTGCAGGCATCCCCCCACTGGTGGACACGCAGGGGGATTGCCAACCCTAGCGCTTCCGACCTCGGCCGGTGCCTCTAGGGTTCTTGCCTCCCCTGGAGGACTTCTTTCCCCTCCTGCCCTTGGCAGGAAAGGGCTTAGACACCTTGGGCTTCACTGCTATGGTCGTCTTCTTCGTGTCCTTGGCAGGACGGGGCTGCTGGACTGCCGGAGGCTTGTAGGGCCTCGATGTCAGGGCCCTATGGATGAGGGAATCCTGGTTGGATCTCCTCCACCTCTCGGCAGTGAGCTCTACGTCCTTAGGCTCGAACAAGCTCTTACCGAGAACGGAAGAGTGTCTGAGCTTGCAAGACTCAGCGCTGGGAATCTTATGATGGAACCTCTCGGCAACAGCGTCTCGACGCTTGAGGATCGTATTGGCCCACAAGCTCGAGACTTGGTGGGACAGAAACTCAATGGTCCGCGTGCCCGAGAGGAGAAAGGTTTCCAGCGCTTTCCTGGTGCTTTCCTTGGAGAGGTCCTCAGACCGCACCAGGATGCCCAGAGACCCCAGCCAGATGTCGAGCCATGAAGTGGCCTGCATGGCGCACTTGATGACCTTCTCCTGGCTCTGGATCTCAGTGGCTGAGAAGGACACGTGCCGGTTGAAGAGTCTCTCAACAGGGACTCCCCCTGTGAGTCCTTCCACAGAGTGATACAAGGGAAGGCTCAGCGAAGACTCCTCGAGGATCTCGAAGTACCTCCTCTGATGGACTCGAGGAGGAGGGAGGAGCTTATTCCCAGCACTGGATCTGCTGGAGGAGGCAATCTCCGCGAGCTGGCCCTCGATCTTGTCTCTGGCACTCTTCATCCCTTGAGACCAGGGCAATGCTGCGCTGGCCCTAGAGGGTTTCTGAGTGCCGTAGACGCGATCCAGGACCGTGTCCTTACCTTCACGAGGTGGGACCTCAGGGTCTGGAATCCCATTAAGGTTCCTCATGAGTCAGGACTTGCCAGAACGCATGTTCTGACTCCTGGTGCTTGCCTCCTGTCGGACTTGCAGCGAAGTCTCCGGACCTCAGAGGCTCTTCCTGGGGGGAGACATGGACATCCTCGACGGCTCTGGGCTGTTCCTGTCTGATCCTAGCTGACGATTTGCGAATCGTCTTAGAGTCCTTAGGTTCCCTCCTGGGCGGGATACAGGACTCTAGAAGCGAAGGAGGCAGGTCCTTCTCCACCTCGGGACGAGGAGACCTCTCGGGAAGAGGAGGAACGTCCTCCATCGGTGCGATGGGAGAGTATTCCTGCTCGACCGACTCTCCTGAAGAGGGGTAATGCTCCTCCGCAGGGGAGGGCGAGAAGGTCTGAGGGGGAGTAGGAGCCTTGCGTAAGGATCTGCGTGGGGACAGCACAGGCCTCGGAGGAGGATCCACCGGAGAAACTCCTCTCTTCCTCTTCAGGGGGGAGGAAGCTGCCGCTGGTTCGCGACCCGAATCAGAGAGGGCCGGCTTAATAGCCCGCACGAGAGCTCTGAGTAGGGTGTCGAACCAGGGCTGTCAACTGACAGTAGCGCTGTCTGACACTCCCTCTGGAGGGAAGGGGACCGAAGGATCCCTAAGAGGAATCGACAAATGAGGGTTCGCCTGCAGGGCTGTAAGAGAAGAATCCCTAGACCTGTCCGAGGAGCGTTCCCCCTCTGGCGAGCGCGCTGGTCTGCGCTTGCGGGGAGGGGAACGCGACAAGGAAGAATCCGCCTGTCGGCGATCGCGCTGGGGCTCGTGAGTCGGGCCCTGAGCGAAAGAAGGGCGCAAAGCTGGGAAATCGCAGGGGCGGGCGCGAGGGTGCGCAGGGGAATGGTCAGGAGCGATGGCGCGGTGGCGACAGAGCGGGCGCGTAGGCGCGTTGGCGCACGGCAGCTTGAGCGGGAACATTGTCACGAGAGCGCGTAGGCGATAGTGTGGGCGTGCGGCGATCAGTAGCTGGAACAGGAGGAGGCCGAACGCGCGGGCGCGCAGTGACCTGGTGCGGCCCCAGAGCGCGTGAGATAACGGGAGCGCCCGAGCGCGTGTCAGGGAGAACCGGCTGAGGGCGCGATAGCGCTGGAGCAGGGTCGCGAGCGACCTGGGGGCGAGAGGTTTGGCGACGGTCCGGCAGGACCGGTCTACTCGCTTGTGGAAGCGCTGGTTGCGTTGGCAATCGTGGGCGCGCATAGTGCGCATCAGGAACAGGTCGCACTGGGGTTCGCTGCTATGGAGGTCGCGAGGTGTGAGCCGCGTGAGGGCGCTCTGGAGTTAGCTGAGCAACCATCGCTGTCTTAAAGACAGGCACGGGGCGTGTAGCAGGAACAGGGCGCGATTTTGGCGCGTCGGGCGCGATCATATCTGTAGTAGATACGCGCGGTTCCAGAGTCGGCCGTGAGCGCCCGTGCGCTAGCTTGGCAACCTCTGGGGCGACGAGCTGAGTCGTCGCGACGCGTGGACGCGTTGGTGCTGGAACAGGAACTGCACGCAGGCGCGCATCGCGAACCTCTCTCGCATCGCTAACCTCTCACGTATCGCGAGCCTCCCTCGTATCGCGAACCTCCTTAGGTGGGCGCGATGGGTTCAAAGCAACACGTGGGCGCGTTGGAGTGCGCGTGACCGCTGGAGCTGGAATCGCGCGTGGACGCGTATCGCGTCTCTCCCCCGCAGGGCGCGACGAGTCCACAGGAACCTGAGGGCGCCTGTGTGCCAACTCAGGAACCTCCTGAATCGGGTGCGATGAAACAGGAACAGGGGGGCGGCGAGGTGCTGGAGGGCGCGTGGGCGCAGGAGGCCGCTGGTTCACCGGTGGACGCGTAGGCGCCATATCAGGAACTGGCCGCAAGTGTCCAGGTAAGCGCGGCGGCACTATATCAGGAGCAGGGCGCGTCTGCGCAGTTGGGCGCTTGCGCGCTACTTCAGGAACCGCTGGAGGGCGACAGGGCGCCGATGGGTGTGGGCGCGCAGGGGAACCCTGGCAAGCAACAGGAACAGCGGCGCGAACGCCTAACGGTGAGCGCCGAGGCGCTTTGTCAGGAACATCAGGAACAACAGCAGCAGGAGGGAGCGCAGGCGGAGCCTTACGCTTAGGGGCGAGAGGCGCAGTTTCGCGCTCGAGTCCCTGAGACCCCGAAGGGCCTGGAGATTGCGCAGTGGCAGTCTCAGGTGGCGCGTAAAGAGCGTCAGCAGCTTTAGATGTTGAAGGTCTGGGCGACAGCTCACCTTGTCCCGAAGGATGACCATCTTCCGAAGGGGATCGCGAACGATCCCTGGAGAGGTCAAGGTTGGTAGCAGGCAGGTCAGGAGAGCGGCGAGTCGTCTCCTCCGCAGAGGACTGTGGTGACGACGAGCCGAAGAGGCGCCTCTTAACCCCTTTAAAGGGGGAAGGAAGGCCTCTACGGCGAAGGGGAGGGCGAGCCTTCCGCCTTATACGCCCACGAGGTTGCCGTGGGATCAGCAGGCTGACCATCAATGGGCCTCCGAAGAGGCGTCTCTACCAGAGAACTCCCCCAAGAGGGAGTCTCAACGGAAGGAGAGACCGTGGGACTAAGCTCCTCCCTCGAAGTATGTTCGGAGGGGGAGACAGAGCCTTCCGCTACCGCAGCCACAGGAACGGGTGTTTGGCCAGACTCACGGGATGTTTCCCACACAACAACGTCAACCACAGACAGAGGATCTATCTCGGCTGAGGTTGACGATTGTTCGGCAGCCGCACCCCGTTTGATCATGTCAAACAGGGCTTCCTTGGAGGGTGAACCCTGCAGCCCCAAGGAAGCCCAAAGCTGAAAAAGATCATTGTTAGAAACAACTACCTCCTCTGAGGGGGAAGGGGAAGCCGCCTCGCTATGGGAGGCAACGACCTCCCCCTCACCACGGGATCGGTTAATAACATCAACATTATGGTCTACGCTACCACTCGCCGGCCTCTCGGAATAAGCCGCCCGAGCGGGAGCTTCGGAGGAGGAATGGGCGGCGGAAGAAGACGACTTGGGATTTTCTCTCTTCCGAGAAGCCTCGGTAGGAGAAAGATCCCTTTTAGCCTTCTTCTTACGTCGCCGGGCAAACCTCTCCCACTGGGAGGTAGACCACTCCCTACACTCAATGCAAAAATTAGAACTATCACTCCGTTGGCCCCTACACTGAGGGCATAAGGAGTGAGGATCCGTTTCTACGGCCGACATAAAGGTCCCACAAGGGTGGCCGGGAAGTCCAGGGCACGTACGCATAAGGAGAAATAGAGGCCAACTTCATACACACACTGCAAAGAAAAAGCAAACAAAATTATGGTAGTCAACAAAGAGGAGAGTGCTGACAAGTCTGTCGTCTCTCCGAGCCAAAAGTAAAGTGAGCTAATCACCGGTGTGTGTGAGGGGGGAGGGGTAGCTAGCTACCCCTCCCTACCTACCTCCCCGCTAACTATCGGTGGGGTAGGAAACCCTCGTTAAAACTTTATGGCTCGTCATCGGCTGCGCCCAAGTAATTACCCTATGTAAATAGCGTGGTTTATATTCAGTTACGGAACAAACTAGCGTTAGAGAGAAAACTCTATACAGTACTATGCATCCAAGGTAACAGGTAAGGTCATAAGATGCTCTGTATTACAATATACAAATAGTGTGAGGAGTTTTTATACCCAAAATACAAAGGAAAAAAACAAAGAGAAGACAGGGAGGAGGATAACTACATCATCGTGGAAAATAGGCCTTACACGAGGTAGAACTATTTCTTACATTGGAACATGGACTATAGAGAAAAAAGAAAGTGTTAAGATCATTAATGGAGTGGAAGGAGATTAAATAGATAGCAGTTCCTGTACTGATAAAAATGAGAACAGTTCTGTATACCATTAGTATAATTTCCTATATCCATATGGCTTTTGGTACTTTATGCAGCCAAGCATTTACAGTACAATTATGTGGAAGCTACAAAAATTGGTGCCCTGAGGCTAGAATATAAACTTGGCTAAAAGAACTGTAAATGATAAAAGACTTTAAACTGTATCATCATTATTATCATAGTTAAGCTACAACCCTTGTTGTAAAAGCAGAATTGTACAAGCACAAGGGCTCCAACAGGGAAAGTAGCCCATTGATAAAAAGAACTAAGGGAATAGTAAATAAACCACATATAGGTAATGAATAAAAAAAATGATATTTTAATTATAAAATAAATTTTTGAATATACTTACCCGGTGAATATATAGCTGCAACTCTGTTGCTCGACAGACAAACTCTACGGAAAAAACTCGCCAGCGATCGCTACACAGGTTGCGGGTGTGCCCAACAGCGCCATCTGTCGACCAGATACCCAGCTCTTATGTAAACAAAGACTCAATTTTCTCCTCGTCCCACTGCGTCTCTATTGGGGAGGAAGGGAGGGTCATTTAATTTATATATTCACCGGGTAAGTATATTCAAAAATTTATTTTATAATTAAAATATCATTTTTAAATATTTAACTTAGCCGGTGAATATATAGCTGATTCACACCCAGGATGGTGGGTAGAGACCAGTAATATATGTTTACATTTTATGAGCTAAGAGTTTTTTATTTCATTTTAGAAGTTATCAAAATAACAAAAACAAAATAAATAGGTACCTGGTAAGGAAGTCGACTTGAACAATTACTCTGCCTTTTAAGTACGTCTTCCTTACGGAGCCTCGCGATCCTCTTAGGATGCTGATCGACCCCTAGGAGCTGAAGTATCAAGGGTTGCAACCCATACAACAGGACCTCATCAAACCCCTAATCTAGGCGCTCTCAAGAAATGACTTTGACCAACCGCCAAATCAACCAGGATGCGAAAGGCTTCTTAGCCTTCCGGACAACCCATAAAAACAACATTAAAAACATTTTAAGAGAAAGATTAAAAGGGTATGGAATTAGGGAATTGTAGTGGTTGAGCCCTCACCCACTACTGCACTCACTGCTACGAATGGTCCCAGTGTGTAGCAGTCCTCATAAAGAGACTGGACATCCTTTAGATAAAAAGACGCGAACACTGACTTGCTTCTCCAATAGGTTGCGTCCATTATACTTCGCAGAGATCTATTTTGCTTAAAGGCCACGGAAGTTGCAACAGCTCTAACTTCGTGCGTCTTCACCTTAAGCAAAGCTTGGTCTTCCTCACTCAGATGTGAATGAGCTTCTCGTATTAACAGTCTGATAAAGTAGGATAAAGCATTCTTTGACATAGGCAAAGATGGTTTCTTAACTGAACACCATAAAGCTTCAGATTGGCCTCGTAAAGGTTTGGTACGCTTTAAATAGAACTTAAGAGCTCTAACAGGGCATAAGACTCTTTCTAGTTCATTGCCTACGATCTCCGATAAGCTGGGAATATCGAAAGATTTAGGCCAAGGCCGAGAAGGCAGCTCATTTTTGGCTAGAAAACCAAGTTGCAGCGAACAGGTGGTTTTGTCTGACGAAAAACCGATGTTCTTGCTGAAGGCATGAATCTCACTGACTCTTTTAGCTGAGGCTAAGCATACCAGGAAAAGAGTCTTTAGAGTGAGATCTTTCAGGGAGGCTGATTGTAACGGCTCAAACCTGTCTGACAAGAGGAATCTTAGCACCACGTCTAAATTCCATCCAAGGGTAGCCAAACGACGCTCCTTGGTGGTCTCAAAAGACTTAAGGAGGTCTTGAAATCTTTATTGTTGGAAAGATCTAAGCCTCTATGCCGGAAGACCGATGCCAACATGCTTCTGTAGCCCTTGATAGTGGGAGCTGAAAGGGATCATCCTTTTCTCAGGTATAAGAGAAAATCAGCTATTTGAGCTACAGAGGTACTGGTCGAGGATACAGAAACTGACTTGCACCAGTCTCGGAAGACTTCCCACTTCGATTGGTAGACTCTAATGGTAGACGCTCTCCTTGCTCTAGCAATCGCACTGGCTGCCTCCTTCGAAAAGCCTCTAGCTCTCGAGAGTCTTTCGATAGTCTGAAGGCAGTCAGACGAAGAGCGTGGAGGCTTTGGTGTACCTTCTTTACGTGTGGCTGACGTAGAAGGTCTACCCTTAGAGGAAGACTTCTGGGAACGTCTACTAGCCATCGAAGTACCTCGGTGAACCATTCTCTCGCGGGCCAGAGGGGAGCAACTAACGTCAACCTTGTCCCTTCGTGAGAGGCGAACTTCTGCAGTACCTTGTTGACAATCTTGAACGGTGGGAATGCGTAGAGATCCAGATGTGACCAATCTAGGAGAAAGGCATCTATATGTATTGCTGCTGGGTCCGGGACTGGGGAGCAATAGATTGGAAGCCTCTTGGTCAGCGAGGTTGCAAAGAGATCTATGGTTGGTTGGCCCCAAGTGGCCCAAAGTCTCTTGCACAAATCCTTGTGGAGGGTCCATTCTGTTGGAATTACTTGCCCTTTCCGACTGAGACAATCTGATATGACATTCAAGTTGCCTTGGATGAACCTCGTTACTAGGGAGATGTCTTGACCTTTTGACCAGATGAGTAGGTCCCTTGCGATCTCGTACAACGTCAGTGAGTGGGTACCTCCTTGTTTGGAGATGTACGCCAAGGCCGTGGTGTTGCCTGAGTTTACTTCCACCACTTTGCCTTGAAGGAGAGACTTGAAGCTATTCAAGGCCAGATGTACTGCCAACAGCTCCTTGCAGTTGATATGCATGCTCCTCTGACTCGAGTTCCACAGTCCTGAGCATTCCCGACCGTCTAGTGTCGCGCCCCAGCCCACGTCCGATGCATCCGAGAAGAGAACGTGGTTGGGAGTCTGAACAGCCAGGGGAAGACCCTCTCTTAGGTTGATATTGTCCTTCCACCAAGTCAGACAAGACTTTAACTTTTCGGAAATCGGGATCGAGACCGCTTCTAGCGTCTTGTCCTTTTCCCAGTGAAAAGCTAGATGGTATTGAAGAGGACGGAGGTGTAGTCTTCCTAGTGACACAAATTGTTCCAGGGATGACAGCGTCCCTACCAGACTCATCCACAGCCTGACTGAGCAGCGTTCCTTCTTCAGCATCTTCTGGATGGATAGCAGGGCTTGATCTATTCTGGGGGCTGATCGTCTTGTTGTTCAGCAACGTCCTCATCAGATAGTACCTCATCCGAAAACTGATGAGGAAACGGCAACGGAGTGGGCAACGTCTGGCTCGCTGAGTCCGGTCGCACTGGTGCATGCGTGACGGAGCCGGACGCAACATCATGGAACTGCTGCACAGTCTGTGAACTGTCAACAACCATGGGTGCGCGAGGAAGCACAGCGTCCACCCGAGACTGTCTAGACCGTCTGGGTTGTGCAGTCAACACCATACCGGGTTGCTGAGGTTGACGCACTGCGTCAAAACAAGTCACCTCTGCTGGTTGTTGAACGTCCTGAACGTCAACAACCACCTCCGAGCGTCGCTTAACGTCAACATGCGGCTGGCAACCCACACTGGGTCGCCTCGGTGGAGGAACCACCTCAATTGGTAGACGCGAGAAGGTTACCTCAGCGTCAACAGGACGCACAACCGACCGGTTGGAAGGTTGCTGGCCAGAAGGTTCGGCAGCAACATTCTCCGCATTAAAGTCCTCTAGCAAGGACGCAAGCTTGGACTGCATGTCTTGCAGCAAAGCCCATTTAGGGTCTACGGGAGCAGGTGCGGCAACAGACGGGGTTAGCGACTGAGGCGGTACCGCTTTCCATCCCTGAAAGCCTTGTTTATGCATGACATAATTGTACAGCAAAACATCAAAGGCTCGAAAAACAGTTGTGAAGTTGACCTGTAAAAAACTTGGAGCGTCTCCTGGCCAGGCGCCAGGGAGAGTCTACGAGATTTGAGAAGTCTATCTGGGCAGAGGCATGAACTCCCAAGCCGAGAACTTCTCTCGTGTCATATCAGACTCTCGCTCTATAAGCCAGTTTAAAAGAAGGGAAAGCAAAGGCTGTATCCCCCAAACTCCTCCTGGTGATAAACCAGTCGCCTAGCAAACGTAAAGCTCTCTAGGAGAGCGAGAGAGCACTAGCTTATAAACAACGGCTTCGAAGTAGCTAGGCCTAGTGTAAGCTCTGACGTTTAGGCAAACGAGGAGCAGCAGTTACAAAAAGATCCGGACAAAGATCCTTAAAAAAAAAATCATCATGATTTAATTAAAGTCCATAGAGGGATAAGCAGCTTTAGTCTCCTCTCCGTCTGACAGAGTCCTCAAGAGAATATCAGTAGGAGGGGGAACAGTAACTTCCTCATCTACAGGAACCTTGTCCGATAAAAGCTGAGTCTCAAGCAAGGGAGAGACCTACCGTGGTGGCAATGTTTTACAAGCAGAGTCCACACGCACTGGTGCATTAGTAGTGGACCAGGACGCAACGTCATGTAACTGCTTGACAGTCTGTGAACTGTCAACAACTGAACTGTCAACCACAACAGGTGCGTGAGGACGCACAGCGTCCACTCGAGACTGCTTTGACTGTCTAGACTGAGCAGTCAAAACAACTCTAGAATGCGGAGGTTGACGCACAGCGTCAAAACAAGTCAACTCCGATTGTTACCAAACGTCCTGAACGTCAACAGGAGCATCAGCAAGTGGCCTAACGTCCAAATGCGGCTGAAAATCCACACGAGACCGCATCGAGTGTGGTTCTAAACAACCTGACTGACGTGACTTAGCTACGCCAACGTCAACAGGAAGCACAAAGGAACGTTAGGTTGGCTGAAAGCCAGGATATCGATGAGATAAACGGCTAGACTCAACGGACTAATCGGCAGAATAGTCTTCCATAAGGGAGGCAAGCATATTCTGCATGTCTTGCCGTACAACCCATTAAGGATCAACGGAAATGGTTGTGGTAAGAGACGAGGTTAACGTCTGTGACCGCAACACTTTGCCAACAAAAAAGACTCTCGGAGTCTGTGTTACGCTTTTGTTAGGCGGCGAGCAGTTTTCCGATGACTGCATAGGGTCAGAGCTGTCCTAATGGCTGTAACCAGGATGCTGGACCTGTCCTGAAAGGACTGACTTTCGCTTAAGGGCTTCGAAACCTTGTTACAGGTTTCTTATGCGAAAAGCCTTCGGATGACGAGGAGAAAAAACGTCTCTCTCGCCTTATGGTAGGGGAGATCTTGGTAAGATACACCCGATACCATAGAGGGAAACGTCTGTTCGTTGATCAAGGCCTCTCGAACCCATAAGTCGTTCGACATTACTTCTCCCCTGCTAGGGAGCTTGCAAGAGGTCCCGGACTAGGTGAACGACAGGCACGAACAGACGAACCCTCGGACGCACACTGTAACACTTTGCGCAATATCACTTTATCACTTCGATTTTCTGTTTTGCACTTATTTCACTGAAATCGAAACTTTTACTGATTTCTACCTGAAGCACGCAATTCCACCCTTATCAAAAGGTAGTAATTGCGAAATCAGTCGTATAATGCAAGCTCATTAATACCAGCAAAAAACAGAAAACATATTTTAAGATAAAAATTTCAGTGGCTGGGGAAGAGACTAAACACTAGTTCCTTCAAAACTACGTTTTCAATCTCTAACCGCACATAGCCTGGGGACGAGAATAAAAACTAAAAACGTTTTATCCTTTCTCCCCGTACCGAGACTAGGGACGAGAGCAACTCGAGAACAACGTTACCCGCTTGAACGGAACGTTTTCTCTCCTCTCTCTCCCTCCGTCTCTAACTCTCTCTCTCTTTATCTCTTGATTTCGCACCTAAGAGAAGAGCCCAATTACATTTCGTCAAAAAAAACATGTTATTTGACCAAAGGAAAAAACTGAAAGGTTTTTCAATTAAAAAGTTCCTTTAAAATAGAATTTAAAACATTTAAGCTTAGAAAGAAAGAACAAAACGTCAGGATCGATTTACTCTTTCTGCAAAGTGAAACCGTGATACACTCTCTCTCTATCGTAACGATAGAGCGCATGTTGAACGTCCTGAACGTCAACAACTGCGTAGCATAAATAAACTAAACGTTAGTTCATCTTTGAAAAAGGTACGAAGACTATTCAAAGAAATTCTTTCATAAAATATTTCATTTAAAAAGTTTTAAATCCTTAGCTCTTTAAAAGCTATTTACGATATAAAGGGCTCAACGTTGATTAACTTCGGTTTCCAAGTTAGGACCGCCTACTCTCAGGAAAGGTCGCATATAAACAAAACATTAAAATTCATTATTTATGTTTATTATAAATGGAAAGTTAATCGAAGAGGAAAATCTATAATTAATTTATAACGTGATAAGATAATTACTAAAAACCTAAACACACTTCCGTCTAAGGGAAGGGTCGGCCATTTAAAAGTGAAAGAAAGTCCATACTCTCTTTGTCACCAAAATTAAATCTATCCAAAACGAGTTCAAGATTTAAGATGAAGATAAAACACCTGCACTGCGAAAGCTCAAACCAGAATATAGTACTTCACCAAATATGATGGGAAAAACTCCAGTTTTCAACAGCGAGTAAAGTACGTCTTGTCGACACCTCGACAGAGAGAAAATTGAGTCTTTGTTTACATAAGAGCTGGGTATCTGGTTGACAGATGGCGCTGTTGGGCACACCCGCAACCTGTGTAGCGATCGCTGGCGAGTTTTTTCCGTAGAGTTTGTCTGTCGAGCAACAGAGTTGCAGCTATATATTCACCGGCTAAGTTAAATATTTAAAAATGAATATCTTAGGATTAGTAACAATGTTAAAATAGATCAGTCATATATACACTATAAAACAACACCTGTGTCAATCTGTTAAACAGTAAATAATCTACAAAAAGTTTAAACTTCTGAAGTTTAAAGTCTTTAAAGGTTGCTCATGAATGACAGAGACATGGGTCAAGACAATCCCCCAGACACAGAACAATGACCCAGAGACTAACTATATATACATATGATCATCACCCAAGACCCCTCTCCATCAAACTTAGACCGGGGAGGGCCAGGCAATGGCAGCTAATGATTCAGCAGGTAGACCTATTGGCTCCCCCCAAACAAGCCATCCCTAGCTCACAAGGATGGTGAGGTTGCAGACACTGCTAAAAACTATTTAGATTGAACGGGTCTCAAAAGCACCGAGTCCAGCTTGACTGGTGGTGCATGTGCTCAGTTTTCTAAAACCCGAGCGCTGGCAGCAGGTACACTAATACCTATACTGCACACGTAAGCTCCAGTACGACTACATATTGTCTAATCAGGGATGGGTACGTTCCAATCTCCCCTTGCAAATGAGGCGAGCGCGTACTAAGATTCCTTCCCAAGGTGGAACTTTCTAGGTACCGCACTGTCTCTCCCACTGGAAGTGATCGGTAGAAGTCACATGTACGCATCTCCTATTAATCAGTAGTCTTCCTGGACTTCAGCGATGATATCTTCCACATATTCTTCTCCTCGAAGTTGCAGCGAAGACTCTAACAAAGGTGAGGTAGAGAAGAAAGAAGAGCTTGAAGTTTGTCTTCTATTGGATCATGCAAGCCTTGGTGACTCTTTGAAGAGACAGCTCAACCAGGTTATATGGTACATCCTTATTGCCCTTCTAGCATTGAGAAAACACTGAAGGAAAGAAGAATGGCAGCGCCTCTGACCGTCACGCTCAGTGACAGCAGAACTTTGCCTGGGCACCTGCAGTGTCTAAGGAAAATCAACTTCCTTAGACTCATATTGCCGTTGCTGTAAGGCAACAGTAGTGAGGGATAGCACAGCAACAGACTTGCTGCCTGATAAGAACAAGTGTGTTGGATAATGGTGGTTAACACAGGAAACTCATACTCATTGTTATATATCAGAAAACATTGCAAATCCTTGGCTTCTTCCATTAATATCTGTTGAACATGATGATCTACAAGCACAATTGTTATTATTATTATTACTATCAGCTAAGCTACAACCCTCGTTGGAAAAGCAGGATGCTATAAGCCCTAGGGCTTCCGCAGAGTAAAACAGCCAAATGAGGAGAGGAAGTGATTAAAGGAAATGAGGAAATAAATAAACTATACAAAAATTAATAAACAATTAAAAATAAAATATCTTAAGAACGCTAACAACATGAAAACAGACCTTTCATATATAAACTATAAAAAGAGGTATGTCAGCCTGTTCAACATAAAAACTTTTGCTGCAAGTTTGAATTTCTAAAGTTCTACCAATTCAGCAACTCAATTATTGAAGATTATCCCACAACTTGGTCACAGTTGGAATAAAACTTCTTGAATACTGTCATAATGGAGAAGGCTTGACTATTAGAAATAACTGCATAGGGCCTACTTAGTATTACGAACACGATGGTATCGTACTATCCAGGAAGATCTGAATGTAAAGAATTGTTAGAATTATGAAAATCTTATGCAACATGCATAACGAACTAATTGAATGACGGTACTAAAGATTGATCTAAATTAAGAATAGGGACCGTAAGTTCCTGTTCAACTGATAAAGATGAGACTCATCAGCTGGAGACCAGACAGGAGAACAATACTCAAAACAAGGTAGAATGAAAGAATTAAAACACTTCTTCAGAATAGATTGATCACCAAAAATTTTGAAACTTTATCAATAAGAGAATATTTTGTGCAATTGAAGAAGACACAGATCTAATGTGTTTCTCAAAAGAAAAAGCAAACTAGCCTCCTAGCTAGTACAGTGGTGATGTGTTTGCCTAACATTTGCATGGCAGGAGATCGATCCCCGCCTGGGACTGCAAGTTTAAGCTGTTTACTGGGGAGGCCACTGCTGTGGTTTGGCACCATAGTGGGGCGTTGGGCTTGCCCAGCTGACATTCTGGTAAGCATTTATTCTGATGATACTGGAACTGAAACCAAACACCTTTACCTTTCAGCTTTATTAAATCAGCCAGAATATGGGGAAGCATAACAGTATGAGTGTACTAAACTGTGGCCAATACAGTGGGTAAGTGGCACCTGTCAAACCATTGTTCCCTGGTCTTGGGTAGTGCCATAACCTCTGTACCATGGTCTTTCACTGTCTTGGGTTAGAGTTCTCTTTCTTGAGGGTACACTCGGGCACACTATTCTATCTTATTTCTCTTCCTCTTATTTTGGTAAAGTCTGGGCTATTTTCCCTGTTGGAGCCCCTGGCCTTGTAGCATCCTGCTTTTCCAAATAGCGTTGTAGCTTACTACTATGAGATTCAGGGCCTCTGTAACACGGTTTTTTGGACTTTGCTCCTTATCAAAGCATCGGGTGTAGCTGAAAGTTGACATATGTATATTTTACAACCACACAAATTTTGTCAGCATTATCAATAACCTAAACCCGATGGTTTTAATTTTTATAGAGTAAAAATGATCCAGCCGACGCCATGGCCAGTGATACCGAGCCAAGAGTCGAAAACATTCATTACGTAAGCAATGTAAACACCTTTGGACAAAATTTTGCCCCGCCCATCCACCAGACACCCATTCACCTTCTTCCATCTGCTCTGAAACCCATAACAGTCAAGAATGGCTAACAGGATTTGGAATTGCCCCCGTGGTTGCAAACCTGCGTTTGTCTTACGACTTGCAACTTTATACAGTCATGAGAAAGCCCTTGGCCATATCTATTATAGCCTGAATAGGTAATTATTCAGTTTCTAGTTTAAATCCAATGTTTATGGTCTGATTTGTATTTAGCGTAACATGATTATAATACTTGTAATGTCATTCAGGCTTTTGAACATTTCCATTAACTATTCACTATGCCACCGAGAGAGAGAGAGAGAGAGAGAGAGAGAGAGAGAGAGAGAGAGAGAGAGAGAGAGAGAGAGAGAGAGAGATTGTATGTAAACAGTCTTTATATAACTTTTTTGGTTAAAATAAGATTTTTGTGCTAAAATCTCCATCAGACCAACGGATCATCCGATATAATTTTTTTTCTTCTTCTTAGGCCGTACGAACGTGCTGGCTATGTTTTGGGCATGACTGCATTTTGTAAATAAATCATGAATAGTTTTAGGAGTTTTATTTGTACATCTAATGGGAATCTATAGAAGTAAAGTGAACATAATTCATTTATCCTTTAAAATATTTACTACATGTAGCAAAACAAATAGTAGTAAAGATGATAATGCAATGAAGGAATGATACCATACTTTATCTTTAGCTTCAACGTCGGCAATAACATACCCAGTTGCCATAATTTGTCAGCTTAATGAAATAACCTATCATCTAATGTTAAACTTAATTTCTGAGGAGGCCATGGCTTATTGCACAGTGAAAAAACATGACAAAGACTTTATGAATGGCGGAACAATACATAGATATGGGTGGGGTATCAGTGCTGGCGTAGTAATACTACTGTAGCAGTACTGCCGCAACAGTAGTATGCATGAATTAAACGTTTAGGCCAACTGCTGGGATCATTGAGGATCATTTAGCACTTCTTACAACTACTCGAGAAATGAGTTTTTATAGCCAGAATTTGAATTTTCTGATTCAACAATGCCCATGATAGCCTTCAGTGTTATCCTGATTCATAACGAGGCCAAAGTGGGTGGAGTCTCATGAAGTCATCATTCTGACGATAATTATTGGTGAAGGTTTAAAGCGAAAATACGGTACCGGCTATCTTTTTTTTTTACAGTAAATAGGTAGGTAGATAGACAATGAATAAAAATTGCTTGACATTGGATATAGCAGTTATCAAATCAAGCTGGTCTACTACGTTTTTGAAAATTACCAACTATTCCATACACTTTGTCAATCTGATTGTGACCTATAAAGTAGACTGTAATTTCTTAGGAAACTTATTTTGGGAGTTAGACAAATAATCGAAGTGTTTTTGTATTTATTAACATATTTTGTTCGTTTGTTCATTATGACAATTCTCAGTGGAGAGGTTTCAGAGTTCATAAAGGTGTACTGCTTTGCTTTTATTTACACTTTTGTGTTATTGTTGGCAGAGGTATAGCCTTCGTTACGTATAACCAATCATCGATCGAGTAAGAGAGAAGAAATGCCGTCATAAGTTACGTAACGAGTGCGTTCGAAACCTTTTCTCTGAGTAAGTTGGCCCGTCTTCAAAAATCGTCACTTTTACTTAATAAAGTACCAAATTTATTCAACCTACGTAATGCAGAATATAGTCAAAATTTATGTGTAGATATAATGTGCATTCTGAATAAGCGTTATATTTATGAAATTCATAGAAAAAAAGTTATTGCGAAAAAACCGTGTTACAGGGGCCCTGAATCTCATAGTAAGTAATAATAATGATAATAATAACTATAATTACCTCGTAAAAAGCTTGAACAGCTAGTCCAGCTTCAGTAAAGCCATACCATACTCTTAATAAAGGACAATTGCTTGTATATGTGTAGGAACAAAACGGATTTTGAGCAAAGCGAAAAATCTATTTTCGGGTGATAAGGCCATGTCGTCCTGATGGAAGGTTCCTTTAGGCAGCTTTTTAAGGGATATTTAGCTACAGTGATACTCCCAGAGGATTGACCATATATCCGTTAGAAAGCTGCTGAAAGGAACCTTACATCAGGACGACATGGCTGAGCCCAAAAAATATTTTTGAGACATGAAAATACATCTGGATAGCCGTAGCGTTGCTTCCGAAATGAAGGTATGGGGTTGGCTAAAAGAAAAATCATGCAACAATAATGAAGCCACCAAATGATCATTTGGGGAATTGTTGCAAATAGCAGCTGATTTAATGCTGAGGAAAAATGGTAAATTATAAACAATTATTCAATAATGAGACTGCTTGAGATAAACCTTATATATAAAAACCGGATTTTGAAGCAAGGCGAAAAATGATATTTTAATTATAAAATAAATTTTTGAATATACTTACCCGGTGAATATATAGCTGCAACTCTGTTGCTCGACAGACAAAAAACTGTACAAAAAAAACTCGCTAGCGATCGCTATACAAGTTGCGGGTGTGCTCATCAGCGCCAACTGTCGGCCAGATACCAAACTCTACAGTATGTAAACAAAGACTCAATTTTCTCCTCATCCCACTGCGTCTCTATTGGGGAGGAAGGGAGGGCCGTTTAATTTATATTCACCGGGTAAGTATATTCAAAAATTTATTTTATAATTAAAATATCATTTTTAAATATTTAACTTAGCCGGTGAATATATAGCTGATTCACACCCAGGGTGGTGGGTAGAGACCAGTTAAATATGTTTACATCTTATGAGCTAAGAGTTTTTATTTCATTTTAGAAGTTATCAAAATAACAAAAACAAAATAAATAGGTACCTGGTAAGGAAGTCGACTTAGACGATTACTCTACCTTATAAGTACGTCTTCCTTACGGAGCCTCGCGATCCTCTTAGGATGCTGACAGACCCCTAGGAGCTGAAGTATCAAGGGCTGCAACCCATACAACAGGACCTCCTCAAACCCCTAATCTGGGCGCTCTCAAGAAATGACTTTGACCACCCGCCAAATCAACCAGGATGCGAAAGGCTTCTTAGCCTTCCGGACAACCCATAAAAAACAACATTTCAAGAGACAGATTAAAAAGGATATGGAATTAGGGAATTGTAGTGGTTGAGCCCTCACCCACTACTGCACTCGCTGCTACGAATGGTCCCAGTGTGTAGCAGTTCTCGTAAAGAGACTGGACATCTTTCAAGTAAAATGACGCGAACACTGACTTGCTTCTCCAATAGGTTGCGTCCATTATACTTTGCAGAGATCTATTTTGCTTAAAGGCCACGGAAGTTGTTACAGCTCTAACTTCGTGCGTCTTCACCTTAAGCAAAGTTCGGTCTTCCTCACTCAGATGTGAATGAGCTTCTCGTATTAACAATCTGATAAAGTCTGACCAAGCATTCTTTGACATAGGCAAGGATGGTTTCTTAACTGAACACCATAAAGCTTCAGATTGGTTTAGTACGCTTTAAATAGAACTTAAGAGCTCTAACAGAGCATAAGACTCTTTCTAGTTCATTGCCTACGATCTCCGATAAGCTGGGAATATCGAAAGATTTAGGCCAAGGCCGAGAAGGCAGCTCATTTTTTGGCTAGAAAACCAAGTTGCAGCGAACAAGTGGCTTTTTCCGACGAAAATCCGATGTTCTTGCTGAAGGCATGAATCTCACTGACTCTTTTAGCCGAGGCTAAGCATACCAGGAAAAGAGTCTTAAGAGTGAGATCTTTCAGGGAGGCTGATTGTAACGGCTCCAACCTGTCTGACATGAGGAATCTTAGTACCACGTCTAAATTCCATCCAGGGGTAGCCAAACGACGCTCCTTGGTGGTCTCAAAAGACTTAAGGAGGTCTTGCAGATCTTTATGTTGGAAAGATCTAAGCCTCTATACCGGAAGACCGATGCCAACATGCTTCTGTAGCCCTTGATAGTGGGAGCTGAAAGGGATCGTCCTTTTCTCAGGTATAAGAGAAAATCAGCTATTTGAGCTACAGAGGTACTGGTCAAGGATACAGAAACTGACTTGCACCAGTCTCGGAAGACTTCCCACTTCGATTGGTAGACTCTAATGGAAGACGCTCTCCTTGCTCTAGCAATCGCACTGGCTGCCTCCTTCGAAAAGCCTCTAGCTCTCGAGAGTCTTTCGATAGTCTGAAGGCAGTCAGACGAAGAGCGTGGAGGCTTTGGAGTACCTTCTTTACGTGTGGCTGACGTAGAAGGTCTACCCTTAGAGGAAGACTTCTGGGAACGTCTACTAACCATCGAAGTATCTCGGTGAACCATTCTCTCGCGGGCCAGAGGGAAGCAACTAACGTCAACCTTGTCCCTTCGTGAGAGGCGAACTTCTGCAGTACCTTGTTGACAATCTTGAACGGTGGGAATGCGTAGAGATCCAGATGTGACCAATCTAGGAGGAAAGCATCTATATGTATTGCTGCTGGGTCCGGGACTGGAGAGCAATAGATTGGAAGCCTCTTGGTCAGCGAGATCTATGGATGGTTTACCCCAAGTGGCCCAAAGTCTCTTGCACACATCCTTGTGGAGGGTCCATTCGGTTGGAATTACTTGCCCTTTCCGACTGAGACAATCTGCTATGACGTTCAAGTCGCCTTGGATGAACCTCGTTACTAGGGAGATGTCTTGACCTTTCGACCAGATGAGCAGGTCCCTTGCGATCTCGTACAACGTCAGTGAGTGGGTACCTCCTTGTTTGGAGATGTACGCCAAGGCCGTGGTGTTGTCCGAGTTTACTTCCACCACTTTGCCTCGAAGGAGATACTCGAAGCTTTTCAAGGCCAGATGAACTGCCAACAGCTCCTTGCAGTTGATATGCATGCTCCTCTGACTCGAGTTCCACAGACCTGAGCATTCCCGACTGTCCAGTGACGCGCCCCAGCCCAAGTCCGATGCGTCCGAGAAGAGAACGTGGTGGGGAGTCTGAACAGCCAGGGGAAGACCCTCTCTTAGGTTGATATTGTCCTTCCACCAAGTCAGACAAGACTTTATCTTTCCGGAAATCGGGATCGAGACCGCTTCTAGCGTCTTGTCCTTTTTCCAGTGAAAAGCCAGATGGTATTGAAGAGGACGGAGGTGTAGTCTTCCTAGTGATACAAACTGTTCCAGGGATGACAGCGTCCCCACCAGACTCATCCACAGCCTGACTGAGCAGCGTTCCTTCTTCAGCATCTTCTGGATGGATAGCAGGGCTTGATCTATTCTGGGGGCTGATCGTCTTGTTGTTCAGCAACGTCCTCATCAGATAGTTCCTCATCCGAAAACTGATGAGGAAACGGCAACGGAGTGGGTAACGTCTGGCTCGCTGAGTCCGGTCGCATTGGTGCATGCGTGACGGAGCCGGACGCAACGTCATGGAATTGCTGCACAGTCTGTGAACTGTCAACAACCATGGGTGCGCGAGGAAGCACAGCGTCCACCCGAGACTGTCTAGACCGTCTGGGTTGTGCAGTCAACACCATACCGGGTTGCTGAGGTTGACGCACCGCGTCAAAACAAGTCACCTCTGATGGTTGTTGAACGTCCTGAACGTCAACAACCACCTCCGAGCGTCGCTTAACGTCAACGTGCGGCTGGCAACCCACACTGGGTCGCATCGGTGGAGGAACCACCTCAACTGGTAGACGCGAGAAGGTTACCTCAGCGTCAACAGGACGCACAACCGACCGGTTGGAAGGTTGTTGGCCAGAAGGTTCAGCAGCAACCTTCTCCGCATTAAAGTCCTCTATCAAGGACGCAAGCTTGGACTGCATGTCTTGCAGCAAAGCCCATTTAGGGTCTACGGGAGCAGGTGCGGCAACAGACGGGGTTAGCGACTGAGGCGGTACCGCTTTCCATCCCTGAAAGCCTTGTTTATGCATGACATAATTGTACAGCAAAACTTCAAAGGCTCGAAAACAGCTGTGAAGTTGACCTGTAAAAAACTTGGAGCGTCTCCTGGCCAGGCGCCAGGGAGAGTCTACGAGATTTGAGAAGTCTATCTGGGCAGAGGCATGAACTCCCAAGCCGAGAACTTCTCTCGTGTCATATCAGACTCTCGCTCTATAAACCAGTTTAAAAGAAGGGAAAGCAAAGGCTGTATCCCCCAAACTCCTCCTGGTGATAAACCAGTCGCCTAGCAGACGTAAAGCTCTCTAGGAGAGCGAGAGAGCACTAGCTTATAAACAACGGCTTCGAAGTAGCTAGGCCTAGTGTAAGCTCTGACGTTTAGGCAAACGAGGAGCAGCAGTTACAAAAAGATCCGGACAAAGATCCTTAAAAATCAGCATGATTTAATTAAAGTCCATAGAGGGCTAAGCAGCTTTAGGCTCCTCTCCGTCTGACAGAGTCCTCAAGAGAATATCAGTAGGAGGGGGAACAGCAACTTCCTCATCTAAAGGAACCTTGTCCGATAAAAGCTGAGTCTCAAGCAAGGGAGAGACCTACCGTGGTGGCAATGCTTTACAAGCAGAGTCCACACACACTGGTGCATTAGTAGCGGACCAGGACGCAACGTCATGTAACTGCTTGACAGTCTGTGAACTGTCAACAACTGAACTGTCAACAACAACAGGTGCGTGAGGACGCACAGCGTCCACTCGAGACTGCTTTGACTGTCTAGACTGAGCAGTCAAAACAACTCTAGAATGCGGAGGTTGACGCACAGCGTCAAAACAAGTCAACTCCGATTGTTAGCGAACGTCCTGAACGTCAACAGGAGCATCAGCAAGTGGCCTAACGTCCAAATGTGGCTGAAAATCCACACGAGACCGCATCGAGTGTGGTTCTAAACAACCTGACTGACGTGACTTAGCTACGCCAACGTCAACAGGATGCACAAAGGAACGTTAGGTTGGCTGAAAGCCAGGATATCGATGAGATAAACGGCTAGACTCAACGGACTAATCGGCAGAATAGTCTTCCATAAGGGAGGCAAGCATATTCTGCATGTCTTGCCGTACAACCCATTAAGGATCCACGGAAATGGTTGCGGTAAGAGACGAGGGTAACGTCTGTGACCGCAACACTTTGCCAACAAAAAAGACTCTCGGAGTCTGTGTTACGCTTCTGTTAGGCGGCGAGCAGTTTTCCGATGACTGCATAGGGTCAGAGCTGTCCTAATGGCTGCAACCAGGACGCTGGACCTGTCCTGAAAGGACTGACTTTCGCTTAAGGGTCTCGAAACCTTGTTACAGGTTTCTTATGCGAAAAGCCTTCGGATGACAAGGAGAAAAACGTCTCTCTCGCCTTATGGTAGGGGAGATCTTGGTAAGATACACCCGATACCATAGAGGGAAACGTCTGTTCGTTGATCAAGGCCTCTCGAACCCATAAGTCGTATGACATTACTTCTCCCCTGGGCTTGGGAGCTTGCAAGAGGTCCCGGACTAGGTGAACGACAGGCACGAACAGACGAACCCTCGGACGCAACACTGTAACACTTTGCGCAATATCACTTTATCACTACGATTTTCTGTTTTGCACTTATTACACTGAAATCGAACCTTTTACTGAATTCTACCTGAAGCACGCAATTCTACCCTCATCAAAAGGTAGTAAATGCGAAATCAGGCGTATAATGCAAGCATATTAATACCAGCAAAAAAACAGTAAACATCTTTTAAGATAAAAAAATTCAGTGGTTGGGGAAGAGAATAAACACTAGTTCATTCAAAACTATGTTTTCAATCTCTCACCGTACATTGCCTGGGGACGAGAATAAAACTAAAAACGTTTTATCCTTTCTCCCCGTACAGAGACTAGGGACGAGAGTAACTCGAGAACAACGTTACCCGCTTGAACGGAACGTTTTCTCTCCTCTCTCTCCCTCCGTCTCTATATCTCTCTCTCTTTCTCTCTTGATTTCGCACCTAAGAGAAGAGCCCAATTATGTTTCGTCAAAAAAACATGTTATTTGACCAAAGGAAAAAACTGAAAGGTTTTTCAATTAAAAAGTTCCTTTAAAATAGAATTTAAAACATTTAAGCTTTGAAAGAATGAACAAAACGTCAGAATCGATTTACTCTTTCTGCAAAGTAAAACCGTGATACACTCTCTCTCTATCGTAACGATAGAGCGCAAACTGCGTAGCATAAATAAACTAAACGTTAGTTCATCTTTGAAAACAGTACGAAGACTATTCAAAGAAATTCTTTCATAAAATATTTCATTTAAAAAGTTTTAAATCCTTAGCTCTTTAAAAGCTATTTACGATTTAAAGGGCTCAACGTTGATTAACTTCGGTTTCCAAGTTAGGACCGCCTACTCTCAGGAAAGGTCGCATATAAACAAAACATTGAAATTTATTCTTTATGTTTATTATAAATGGAAAGTTAATCGAAGAGGAAAATCTATAATTAATTTATAACGTGATAAGATAATTACTAAAAGCCTAAACACACTTCCGTCTAAGGGAAGGGTCGGCCATTTAAAAGTCAAAGAAAGTCCATACTCTCTTTGTCACCAAAAATTAAATCTATCCAAAACGAGTTCAAGATTTAAGATGAAGATAAAACACCTGCACTGCGAAAGCTCAAACCAGAATATAGTACTTCACCAAAGATGATGGGAAAAACTCCAGGTTTCAACAGCGAGTAAAGTACGTCTTGTCGACATGTCGACAGAGAGAAAAATGTTATTTTCATTAGTAAAATAAATTTTTGAATATACTTACCCGATAATCATGTAGCTGTCAACTCCGTTGCCCGACAGAATTCTACGGGAGGGATACGCCAGCTATCACTATACTAGAAGGGGGTGTACTCACAAGCGCCACCTGTGGCCAGGTACTACAGTACTTGTTGTTGACGCCACCTCACTTTTTCCTCGGTCCACTGGTTCTCTATGGGGAGGAAGGGTGGGTCAATTAAATCATGATTATCGGGTAAGTATATTCAAAAATTTATTTTACTAATGAAAATAACATTTTTCAATATTAAACTTACCCGATAATCATGTAGCTGATTCACACCCAGGGGGGTGGGTGAAAAACCAGTGTACAAGACTAAAGGATAGCTAAGTATCCCGTATTTCATATAATCAGTTACCCACAATAACAATGAAATAATAAGTACCTGGTAAGGAAGTCGACTTGAACCGTTACTCTGCCTTTAATAAGATCGTCTTCCTTACTGAGCGCAGCGTTCCTCTTGGAAGGCTGAATCAACTCAAAGGTGCTAAAGTATACAGGGCTGCAACCCATACTAAAGGACCTCATCACAACCTTTAACCTCGGCGCTTCTCAAGAAAGAATTGACCACCCGCCAAATCAACAAGGATGTGGAAGGCTTCTTAGCCGACCGTACAACCCATAAAAAGTATTCAAGAGAAAGGTTAAAAGGTTATGGGATTATGGGAATGTAGTGGCTGAGCCCTCGCCTACTACTGCATTCGTTGCTACGAATGGTCCCAGGGTGTAGCAGTACTCGTAAAGAGACTGGACATCTTTGAGATAGAATGATGCGAACACTGACTTGCTTCTCCAATAGGTTGCATCCATAACACTCTGCAGAGAATGGCTCTGTTTGAAGGCCACTGAAGTAGCCACAGCTCCCACTTCATGTGTCCTTACCTTCAGCAAAGCAAGGTCTTCTTCCTTCAGATGAGAATGTGTTTCTCTAATCAGAAGCCTGAATAGTAAGAAACTGAGTTCTTAGAACTTGGAAAAGAAGGTTTCTTGATAGCACACTATAAGGCTTCTGATTGTCCTTGTAAAGGTTAAGACCTTTTTAGATAGTACCTAAGAGCTCTAACTGGGCAAAGTACTCTCTTCAGTTCATTCCCCACCAAGTTGGACAGGCTTGGGATCTCGAACGACTTAGGCCAAGGACGTGAAGGAAGCTCGTTTAGCAAAAACCGAGCTGCAAGGAACCTGTAGCCGTTTCAGATGTGAAAACAATGATCCTGCTGAAGGCGTGGATCTCACTTACTCTTTTAGCTGTTGTCAAGCACACGAGGAAAAGAGTTTTTAATGTGAGGTCCTAAAAAGAGGCTGATTGGAGAGGTTCAAATCTTGATGACATAAGGAACCTTAGGACCACGTCTAGATTCCAGCCTGGAGTGGACAACCGACGTTCCTTTGAGGTCTCAAAAGACCTAGGGAGGTCCTGTAGATCTTTGTTGGTGGAAAGATCCAAGCCTCTGTGGCGGAAAACCGCTGCCAACATACTTCTGTAACCCTTGATCGTAGGAGCTGAAAGGGATCTTACTTTCCTTAGATATAACAGGAAGTCAGCAATCTGGGTTACAGTGGTACTGGTTGAGGAAACTGCATTGGTCTTGTACCAGCTACGGAAGACTTCCCCTTGAGACTGATAGATTCTGAGAGAGGATGTTCTCCTTGCTTTGGCAATCGCTCTGGCTGCCTCCTTCGAAAAGCCCCTAGCTCTTGAGAGTCTTTCGAAAGTCTGAAGGCAGTCAGACGAAGAGCGTGGAGGATTGGGTGTACCTTCTTTACGTGAGGTAGACTTAGAAGGTTCACTCCTAGAGGAAGAGTCCTGGGAATGTCGACCAGCCATTGCAGTACCTCTAAGAACCATTCTCTCGCGGGCCAGAGCGGAGCCAACCAACGTCAGCCGTGTCCCTTTGTGAGAGGAGAACTTCTGAAGTACCCTGTTGACAATCTTGAACGGCGGGAATGCATACAGGTCGAGATGGAACCAATCCAGCAGAAAAGCATCCACGTGAACTGCTGCTGGGTCTGGAATCGGAGAACAATACAACAGGAGTCTCTAGGTTATCGAGGTAGCGAACAGATCTATGGTTGGATGACCCCACAGGGCCCAAAGTCTGCTGCAAACATTCTTGAGAAGGGTCCACTCTGTGGGGATGACCTGACCCTTCCGGCTGAGGTGATCTGCCATGACATTCATACCGCCCTGAATGAACCTCGTTACCAGTTAGCTTTCGATCTTTAGACCAGATGAGTAGGTCCCTTGCGATCTAGAACAACTTCCACGAAAGAGTCCCTCCCTGCTTGAAGATGTAAGCCAGGGCTGTGGTGTTGTCAGAGTCCACCTCCACCACTTTGTTAAGCTGGAGGGACTTGAAGTTTATCAAGGCCAGAATAACCGCCAACAACTCCTTGCAATTGATGTGAAGTGTACTTTGCTCCTGATTCCATGTTCCCGAGCATTCTTGTCCGTCCAAAGTCGCACCCCAGCCCGTGTCTGATGCGTCCGAGAGGAGACGGCGGTCGTGTTTCTGAACAGCCAAAGGTAGACTTCCTTGAGAAGAAAGCTGTTCTTACACCACGCGAGAGAAGACCTCCTCTCTTCGGAAACAGGAACTGAGACCGTCTCTAGCGTCATGTCCTTTATCCAGTGAGCAGCTAGATGATACTGAAGGGGGGGGAGGTGGAGTCTCCCTAACACGATGAACAGGGCCAGCGATGAAAGTGTCCCTGTTAGACTCATCCACTACCTGACTGAGCATCGGTTCCTTCTCAGCATGCTCTGGATGCATTCTAGGGCTTGGAAGATCCTTGGGGCCGACGGAAAAGCCCGAAAAGCTCGACTCTGAAGATCCATACCCAAGGAGACAATGGTCTGGGATGGGACGAGCTGAGACTCCTCAAAATTGACCAGGAGGCCCAGTTCCTTGGTCAGATCCATAGTCCATTTGAAAGTCTCCAGACAGCGACGACTTGTGGGAGCTCTTAAAAGCCAGTCGTCTGACGGAGCCGGACACAAGATCATGGTACTGCTGCACAGTCTGTGAACTGTCAACCATGGGCAAGCGAGGAAGTACAGTGACAACCCGAATCTGTCTAGACTGTCTGGGTCGTACAGACAACTCCTTATCGGGTTGCTGAGGTTGCCGCACTGCGTCACAACAAGTCACTTCTGCTGGTTGTTGAACGTCTTCCCCGTGACATATTGACTCCGTAAACAAAAAATCCTCTAACAAGGACTAAGCTTGGACTGCATGTCTTGCAACACAGCTCAAGGTCTATGGGAGCAGGTGTGGTAACAGACGGGATTAGCGACTGAAGTGGAACCATTACCTTCCCTGGAAGCATGTTATGCTTAAATAAAAGTCCATAGGAGGCTACGCAGCTAAAGGCTCCCTCCAAATGACAGAGTCCTCAAGGGAATATCAGAAGGAGGGAGAAAAGAACTTTCTCATCTACAGGGACCATATCCTAGAAAAGCTAAGTTCTCTCAGTGAGGGTTTCACTGGTGCAAAAGCAGCAGACTAGAAGGCAACGTTATGAAACTGCTTGACAGTCTAGTGAGTTGGCAACAACCAAAGATGTGTGACTGAGAAGCATGCGGTAAGGTATGCAGAGCATGTTGTATGCAGAGTATGCTGTATGCAGAGCATGCTGTATGTAGAGCATGTTGTATGCAGAGCATGCTGAATGCAGAGCATGCTGTATGCAGAGCATGTTGTATGCAGAGCATGCTGAATGCAGAGCATGCTGTATGCAGAGCATGTTGTATGCAGAGCATGCTGTATGCAGAGCATGCTGTATGTAGAGCATGTTGTATGCAGAGCATGCTGAATGCAGAGCATGCTGTATGCAGAGCATGTTGTATGCAGAGCATGCTGTAAGCCGAGCATGCTGTATGTAGAGCATGCTGTAAGGTAAGCAGAGCGTGTGCATGGCGTTTAACATTTCTCAGAAATTCCATGACCAGTGCTAGAGTGCTTTATGCATGCTTGCATGGGGTTTAAATATCAACATAATATTTACCTTACATTCATAACTCATGATTCATATTTTTGCCATATTTTGCGATATTGTTAAAAATATATTGCAAGGAATACAAATATATTTTTATAAGTAATACAAATAACCTCCATTATCATAATGTTTGAAAATGGAGGTAAGGTATGCTGAACAGCAGAGTCAGAACGAGCTGGAACAACAATAGTTGTGGTTTCCTCTTCAAGACTCTGTTGAGGGAACACCTGAGGCTCAGTCTGCAAAGGCTGATCAAAGGAAGTAGCAGAAGGTAGGCGCATGGGTGGAGGAGGCTGACTCCTGGCATGAGTGGCTGAACTCAAGGGTTGCGCTTGCTGAGTGGTTGGCGGATGCGCAGTAGCAAGTTCCTGAGGAACGAGTTGAGGTTCCTGCGGTGTGAGCTGAGAGCGAAAAGGTAGTGGCTGCGCAGAACGCAGTAAAAGTCTCGCAAGTTGAGGCTCCTGAGGCGCAAGGCTAAGGTGTTGAGGTGCTTGCCTTGAGGAGGGTTGAGCTCGCTGCAGCGAGAGCTGAGGAGACTGACTCATGGATGGGAGAGGTTGTTGTACCTCAAGCGAGTGTTGCCTCACTGGTGGAACAGCAAGTGGAAGCGGAGGAAGAGAGGTATAAGCCTCCTGTTCCCATTGCTGAGGTTGCCTTAAGGAAGGCGGAGGGAGCTGCACACCACTGGGATCAGTAAACTCATAACGTGGCTCAACATCGTACGCCTGGCAGGCGGAGCGAGCGCAGGCGGAGGGAGCGCAGGCGGAGCGAGCGCAGGCGGAGCGAGCGCAGGCGGAGGCGCAACCTTCTCAGCCCGACACTCACGCATCAAGACCGAAAGTTGTGACTGCATGGACTGCAGTAGAGTCAACTTGGGGTCGGCAGACACTAAGGTCTGCTGAGGTAAAGCCTTAACAGCAGAGATCTGTTGCGGCAGAACCTTACTCCTCTTAGGCGGAGTGCATTCAACTGATGACTGAGGAGAGTCAGAGCTAACCCAATGACTGCATCCGGGTTGTTGAACTCTAACTTCGTACGTCTGGCATAGGTCTGGACTTTACGTTTAAGAGGTCTTGAGACCTGAGACCAGCGTTTTCTCCCCTAAATTTCTTCTGCAGACGAGCAAAATAAGGGCTCAATCGTCTGCGGGTGGGAGTGACGGTCTAGGTAAGACACGCCCGCAACCACCGAGGATACTTCTGTGCGCCGATCAAGGCCTGCTGAACCCTTGTGCCCTTCGACATTGCTTCTCCCCTGGGCTTGGGAGCTTGCAAGAGGTCCCGGACTGGGAGGACGACTGGCGCGCACAGAAGTACCCTCACGCACAACACTGACACACTTTGCGCTAATCACTTATCACTTTGATTTTCTGTTTGCACTTATTTCACTGAACTCGAAACTTTAAGTGGTTTGTAGCTGAAACACGCAATTCTATCCTTTCTCAAAAGTTAGTAATTGCGAAAACAGAATTACAATGTAACAGAAAAATCTAATGAAAGATAAATAATTCAGTGGCTGGAAAGAGACTAAACACTAGATCACTCTAGAAACGTTTACCTTCTTCCCCTAAAGAGACTAGGGAGAAGAGCAAAAACGATAACAACGTTACTCGCTTGAATGAAACGTTAATCCTCCTCTTTCTCCCTCCGTCTCTATCTCTCTCTCTCTCTCTCTCTCTTGACTTAGAACCTGAGAGAAGAGCCCAATCATATATATCGTTAAAACATATTATTGTTAAAGGAAAAAACTGAAATATTTCCCAAAATGAAAAGTTCCTTTATTAGGATTAAAACCATTAAGTTAAGAAAGAATGAACAAAACGCTAGACACGGTTACTCTTACTGCAACGTGAAACCGTGAAAATTCTTTCTCTATCGTAACGATAGAGCGCAAGTTGAACGTTCTGAACGTCAACAACTGCAGAGACAAAACAAAACGTTAGTTCAACTTTGAAAACAGTACGAGACTATCAAAGAAAGTCTTTCAAAGACATTAAAATAGCATAATATGTTAACAGGTAAAACCGAAATGACGGGCTCAATGTTAATTAACTTCGGTACCAAGAAAAGACCGCCTACTATTAGGAAGGTCGAATATAAACAAATATAAAAATTAATTTTAATAAGTTTATAATAAAAGGAAGTTAATCGAAGAGGCCTATAAGAGGCGGAGAGATATAAAATAAATCTATAACTTTTGTTAAGCAAAATTAAGAAAGAGAGTCTATACTCTCTTAGACACCAACACTTCCGTCTAAGGGAAGGGTCGGCCATTTAAAGGTGAAAGAGAGTTCATACTCTCTTCGTCACCATAATTAAATAAATTAATTCCAAAAGCTAACTAAGCTAATATAGAAGTTTCCAGTATAGCGAATAGCTGCAAATTTTAGAGAAAAACTTCACCAAACCGTGAACAATACTCCAAAATCATAAGCGTATCCAAGAACGTCTTGCCGGAAGCACGACAGAGGAAAAAGTGAGGTGGCGTCAACAACAAGTACTGTAGTACCTGGCCACAGGTGGCGCTTGTGAGTACACCCCCTTCTAGTATAGTGATAGCTGGCGTATCCCTCCCGTAGAATTCTGTCGGGCAACGGAGTTGACAGCTACATGATTATCGGGTAAGTTTAATATTGAAAATTGAGTCTTTGTTTACATAGAGTTTGGTATCTGGCCGACAGTTGGCGCTGATGAGCACACCCGCAACCTGTATAGCGATCACTAGCGAGTTTTTTTTGTACAGTTTTTTGTCTGTCGAGCAACAGAGTTGCAGCTATATATTCACCGGCTAAGTTAAATATTTAAAAATGACAAATTCGAAGATAATTTGTATTTTTCCTAACCCTACAAACCTTAGCTATTTACATTGGGTTTACCTTTTAGCGCAGCTGAAATGGCGAGCCATTAGAATTTAACGAGGGTGTATTACTCCCGCGCTAGTTAGTGGGGGGGTAGGGGAGTGGTAGCTAGCTACCCCTCCCCCCCCTCACACACAGATGAATGCTAACTTTCACTTAGAGGTAGGACTTGTCTTGAGGGACAGGGCTGGCGGGCAAATATGTGTAAATAGCTAAGGTTTGTATGGTTAGGAAAAATACAAATTATCTTCGAATTTGTCATTTGTTCCGTAACCGAAATACAAACCACGCTATTTACATTGGGTGACTTACCCCTTAGGTAGGGTGGAAAGTCCCCAGCCATACTGGCTTTGGTTTTACCCGGGGACTCAGAATCCGAGTGAGTCGCACTCGAGAAAAGGAGTCCCTGCACCTCACAAGTTCCTTGCTCCGCAAGGAACCGTGTGGCCTACATAAGCTTGTGTGTGAAGAAAGAAGTGTGACCCGTCCTAGGCAGTTGACCTGGAGTTCCAGAAGGAACTCTGGGTTAGGACTTTCCCAATACCACCTCATCAGGGTATGGGGGACGCGACAGTATTGACTCAATACTTGGAACACAAGGAAGCATGGTTTACCTGCAGAGGTTCGAGGTCAGCTATGCAGACCAGGATGCTGCTTCCCCGTAGAGGGGATGATGAAGAAAGAAATAAGGGCCAGACATACTTCTTTCGTTCATGCAGACTAAAACCTGATAACAATGCCCCCAACCTTCTGCTACCTGTCCAAAAAGGAGCCTGAGGTTAGACCAGCTGTTGTGTAGCCACCACAGAGCGATAGAAAACGTATCGAGACTCCTGTGGGTCACGCCCTGCAGGAAGCGGGCTGCGAAGGTCATTAGACGCTTCCAGACTCCTGCTTGTAGCACCTGCGTCACAGAGTAGTATTACTCGAAGGCGAGGGACGTTGCGATGTATCCAACATCGTGCTGTAGGGCGACGTGACGGGGGAGGGTCTGGAGACAGGTCGAGATGAATGTCCTTGAGTCCAGGCTGAAGAGGTATACTGGTGACTCTCCCCCGTGTCCTCCTTGTGCTCCCAAATCGGCTGCAACTGAGGACAAACTGCAGCTGTTCCCAAAGCTAACCTCTCGATTCCTTTACTGGCAAGAAAGAGAAGGTCTTGGGACATCAGATACAGAATGGAGTCTCGAAATCTTGAAGGAATTGGACCGAAGGGCCGGGACCCCCATATTCTGAATCTAGCCAAAAACTCAGGAGCGAACCTGAATGTTGCCATCCCTCTTCCTTAGAAAGGGCGGAGTCGTACGAGACCAAGAAGATTGCTTACACACTGGCCGTGGCCAGAGTGAGCAGGAGACCCAAGGCGGAATACAATCCGAGGCCTGTCGTAAAGGGTCTTGAGAAGATCTCTTAAGGGACTAAAAAGTCCAAGCCATGCTCCAAGTTGGAGGTCTTCCTCCGACTAGGGCAGGGACGATCGTAGCTTCGCATGAGCGAGGAAAGATCCAGCGGGCAGGAAAAAGTTATTCCTTTAAGCCTGAAGGTCAGGGAAAGGCTGAGCGACAGGCTTCATTGCCAAGAGCGGAAAGGAGTTTCCTCCCGCCGAAAGGCAATAAGACCGTTATTGCTGGAGAAGAGGCCTCAAGGGAAGAGGTATATCTCCCACGGCACCAACCACCGAAGACTCTTCACTTTGCCTGGAAGACCCCTGCGGATGACTATCGCAGATGACGCGACCTCCGTACCGCGACTGTAGCGGGTTGTCTCTTCTTGAGGAGGAGGCGTAGTGTCTCCAGGCATGAAGCCGAAGCGACGCCCCGGTTCGGGAGAGATGTCGCAGTGTGGTTGTTTGAGTAGTCTGCGCCGTGGGAGAAGCTCTCCCGGGAGTTCCGTCAGGGGAAGCAGAGGGTCCAGAAACCGTTCTGCGCATAGTCGCAGTGGAGCTCTCCCATTGAAAGGTTGACAGACAACCTGGTCTTGTTGAGACCCATTGTCCACAGACAAAAAGGAGGGAAGACGCAGGCGTCGAAGTTGTCCCACCATCACCGGAATGCATATTGCCAGAGTCTTGGGGTCTGAGACTGGGGGGAAGAACAGCGGAAGCTTGAATTTCCAAGCTGTCGCGATCAGGTCCCCCAGACCAGGACTTGCTGGTTACTCAAGGTCAAAGACCCCCAGGTACACTCTCTCTACGAGGCTCTGCTCGGATAGTCGGAGAGAACATTCTTCTGCCTGGAATGAGAGAGCCGATGTTGGTATTGAGTGTATCTCAATCATCCCGGTATCTCTACTGCAAGATGTGAAGGTGTGAAAGTGCGTCCCCTGCTGGTTAGAACACGCCAGAATCATGAAGTCGACGCGCACGGAGCGACTCGGCAGGAGCTGTAGGATCTGTAGAGGGGCCAGACTACGGCCCCTAAGCCTGCCTGAATGATGGAGTGGTATCCTTCAGGTCTTGACCATAGGCCTGGACCGGAACGTGCCCCCCCCCCCCTTTCCTTTGACGAGTCCGAGAACAGCATCAAGAATGTGGGGAAAGGACGAGAATATCCACTACTGTACCATCAAGAGGTTCCATAGGTCAACACCCATTGCAGGTCTAATAGTTTCCCTGGTCCCATAGGGGCCAGGAAGTCCGGTTAAACGTTGCCTGAAACCACCGGAACTTGGATCGCCCCACATGGAACTTATCCTGAGGCGACCGTTCGGACTATAGACGGGTCAATGAGGAAAGGAGAACTAGGAAACGTTCCAAGGAAGGGCTGAAAGCTCTGCTTGACTGAGAACAGGTACTGCGACTCTCCTCAGTCTTGCCACAGTCAACTGAAAGGAAGGCTCGGAGGATGTGGCAACAGAATCTGGCGTCCCCAGGTGGTCACCCATCCAAGTACCGACCAGAACCGACGTTGCTTAACCTCGCTGGACGGACGAGATGCGGGGTTTCCAACGTGGTAAGGCCGTTGACTCAATATCATGGCCAGATACTCCAGATGTTGAGGCAGAAGAAGAGAAGGCTCCAAGCAAAATACCATGAACCCACACTCATGGTAAGCATCCGGAAGCTTGTCCCGACGCTGAAGAAGGTCGAACCCGAGCCTACCGGAGTTGACCAGCCCTCCAAAAAGCAAAGGAGGCGGAAGCCTGCACCTGAGCGGCCATGAGGAAAGCAGGGAGAGTTCTCTGAGGAAAAAAACCTGCTATGCCACTGCAGGATAGCCACACTGCATCATAAGCAGGAATACTTGCAGTCTAGGCTGAATTCCACGAGCTCCCTGGAAGATGGATGGGATGGAAACTGAAAGTACCCGTACTTCCGATCCAGGGTTTAAGGAGTCCTGTCGCTTCGTTACCAGTCTGATCGATTCTGCTGTTCTACGCTGGCCGAAGTTTGTTCGACAAACTTGATCAGGGCTGAGAGGTCGACTACGGAACTCCCCTCTCAGATCCTTCCTTACAAGAAAGGATCGACTGAAGAGGCCGGGGGTGAAACCGTCGATGATCCTATGGAGGACCTTCGCCTAAGGTATGGATCATTCTGCCCAACCGGGCAACTCTTGCCGACGCTATGGCATAGAGGTTCAGAGACACTGAATTCGCTGACAGAGACGGCAGGCGCGATATCCTTGGCTGATCACAGAAATCGTGCGGGAATGGGCATTGGGGAGCTGTCATCCGGATGAGTAACCTTAAGCATCCTCCCAGCGAGAAACCTGCAATCCTAGAGTTCGTGAACTCTGCCGCTCCTTTTAGGACTATGCCCCCCCCCCCCCCCCCGGGGGAGCCTCCCGTGCCATCTGTTCCTGACAGGAAGAAACTGCAATTGGACACCTTGTCTCAGTTGTCGTAACCGATAACTTAGGCCGACGTGGTTGAAAGAAAAAGGCGCTGGAGCCCTGCAGAGTCTGGAAGAAAGCGCCTTGGAGGAGTGAAAACGGAAGTCAATTTCCTCCGCACAGCCGCTGTCTAAGTCTCTGTCCTTGGGCACAAACAAACTCTTCTCAAGAATGGAAGGGTGTCTGAGGTTGTCAACCTCCACAGATGAGACACCCGAAGGAAGCCCTCAGTCAGCGCGTTTAGATGGTACAACATCGAGCTTGTCCGCAAGTTAGATACTTAACGACGAAACATCAAGGAGCCTGAGCCCGAGAGGAGGAAAGTACCCATGATCTTCCTGTAGCTTCCTTGAACCAAACCTCGGGCCGTAACTGAGGAGGGAAAGGACCTGGTAAGCCCCCAGAGGAAGGGGTAAGCAGTCACCCCTTGGCCGATGGAAAAATCTCGAACGGAAAGCCCCCCGCCAAAAATCCTTCCAGGGAATGACGGGGAAGGGTTAACCCAGGTTCTGGAAAGAGGAGTGTTGCTCAGACCTCCCTGAAGTTTCTTCCTATTCTTGCAAGTGCCATGCTCTGCGTTTACGGGGTGAGGCCGTGTACTGGAAATACGCTCCAGAAGAACTCGCCAGGCTGGCCATGCTGCGAAAACCCCAATGGGAATCGTGGTCGCAATCGCCCTGGAGCTCGCGCGATGGTAATTCAAAGATTTGCGCGTGGGCGAACGTGGAAGCGCCCATGCGCGGTCACGCAGGAACGCAAACGAAGGTGAGCGAAGGAGCGCAGAAGGAGGGCGAGCGTGGTAGGAAGGGCGAGAGCTGGTGGTCGGCGAGTGATAACCCATAGACGAGCAATGGATACTGCAAGAATTAAGCCGACGTTCGTGCGAAGAAACACTAAGTTTGAGCGATGGAACACTGTAAGTTCGAGCGATGGAACACCGTCGGTTCGCGCGACGGAACACCATTGGTTCGCGCGACGGAACACCGTCCGTCCGCGCGACGGAACACCTTCCGTCCGCGCGATGGAATACCGTTGGTTCGCGCGCGGGCGAACATTGGAGATCACGTCCGCGGACGCACATGAGCGTAGACGTGCAGGCACGTGGGCGTGTGGGCGCGTGGGCGCGCAGGCGAACGATCGCGCGGGCGCGCAGGCAAGCGGTCGTGCGGGCGCGCAGGTGAGCGGTCGTGCGGGCACGCAGGCAAACGGTCGCGCGGGCGCGCAGGCGAACGGTCGCGCAGGTGCGCAGGCGAGCGGTCGCGAGGGTGGGCAGGTGAATGAGCGCGAGTCCGAGGCGGCGAACGCAAGCGTTAGCACGATGGCGAGGAAACGCGCTGCCGCGTGGGCGAGGAAGACCGATGGCGATGTGGATCAACAGGCGATCGGTAGTGAGCGCTGACGCGCAGGTTGGCGATGGCGTGTTGTGGCATGTCGACGCGTTGGCGAGCGATGGCGAGCAGCATGCGCAGGTGAGCGATCGCGCGATGGCGAGCAGCATGCGCAGGTGGGTGATCGCACGATGAAGAGCAGCATGCGCAGGTGGGCGATCGCGCGATGGCGAGCAGCATGCGCAGGTGGGCGATCGCGCGATGACGAGCTAGTAGCTGGCGAACCATGTTCCTTCAGAAGCGTTGGAGAACGTTGGCGCGCCGGCTGTAACAGCCGGCTGTAACACACGCGGGCGATCCGGAGATCGCCGAGAGACAGGTGATCGCTGACGTGTAGAATGCTGTTGAATAGGCGATACTAAAATTGCCTGTGCGCGCTGGCGAGCAGGTGAACGCTGGCGAGCAGGTGATCGCTGGCGAGCTGATGATTGCTGGCGAGCTGATGATCGCTGACGAGCAGAAGGCAACGCGTGGAAGCCTGCGCATAGAAGAAGAGTCCTTGACCCAGACCTGAACCGAAGTTCTAGATCGCGAGGGCGAACGTGGGCGCACATGGCGCGTAACAGGAACCAACAGCAACAGCAGGGATGATCATCATGAGAGCGCTGACGAACAGGAGAGCGCTGGCGAACAGGAGAGCGCTAGCGATCAGGAAGCGCTGATGAGCAGGAGAGAGCCTGTGCGCTAACACTGAGCAGGAGCAGGAGAGAACACAGCAGAAGGGCGCGCAGGGGAACCCTGACACGCAAGGGAAGAACCCCCGTGGGAGGCAACCCTTTGCCCCGAAGGGAACGTTGTCCGTCGGGAGACAGATGTCCATCGGAAGACCGTTGCCTGTCCGCTGGGAGACTGATGTCCGTTGGAAGACCGTTGTTCGTCGGGAAGACCGTTGCCCGTCGGAAGACGAGATCAGACTGCTGTCCATCTGCACCAAGGTGGAAGATCAAGAAGGAGGAGTTGTAGGCTGCAAACGGAGATTCAAAAAGGCGCCTCTTAGCACCCTTATAGGGAGATGAGAGGCCCTTACGACGAGGCGGACGGTGGGCCTTACGGCGAAGGAGGCCAACAGCAACAGCAGCAGAAGAATCCTCTGAAGAGGAGTCTCTATGAGTGTACTCTCTCGCGAACGAAAGAGAAACACTTCGTAGAAGAGACTAGTCAGCCAGTGACCTAAAAGGAGCAATCCTCCGAAGAGGGGCTCCTGCAGTTGCCCAGCCCCTTGAGCGAAACTGCAGGTGTGACCGCTCAGCACCAAGAGCATAGTCGCACGAAAAAAAGGCAAGAGAAGAACCCCCAAAAAGGGTAAAAACTCAAGCCTGGACAGGAAAAACTTCCCTCGGAAGGAAAGTTACCCGCCCAAGGAGGCAAGCCTCCTGAGAGTTCTAAAATGAACTGGAGAGCTGTCCGTCGTCACGGGAGTACATCCAGTAGAAGGAGACACGCCCCTGACGAAAATACTAGGGGGGAGGCAGCAACAGCCGAATCCCCAGGCCTCAACAAGATAGCTCACACCGTTGCCATATTACAGAAACAAACTAGATCGGTAACTGTAAAAAAATAAAACAAAAATCATTAGTACACATTCATTCCCCCGGGAAGGCTCAGAAGGGGAATCCCGAGGGAAAGGAACAAGAATTACACAACAGGCACGTGCCCTCACAACCACTTACACTCACGGAAGGAGAGCTGTAACCAAAACAGAATTATAACAATTATAATTATGAAACTATGTAATTATGTAATTTAAAAATGAATGAACACTAAAGAAAGAACGAAAACCCCGAAAGGAATCGTTCTAAAGCTGAAAAATTAACAACTACAATTAGATTCATAAACTAATTGAGACAAACGTACGGCGTAGCAACCCCCCTACACGGAAAGGAAGCTACAAGGGCGTAGTAACACGTAGTAAAAGGGTGAACGACCTCAAGAGAGAGAGAGAGAGAGAGAAAGACCGAAGTCAAACTCGATCGCAACCCATAAAATTACGCCGTGGTGGCCTAACTGCCGAGGACTCCACGTAGATATCGTACACTACACACACAACTCTGAAAAGGAAACTTACTGATTTCTATACTCAAATATATATACAAACATGAAAACATGTTTACATATATATTGAGTAAAAGAAAAGTAAGCGATTAAGTAAAGACAAAACAAACAATGGCTGCCAAGAGAGGACCAAGACAGAGACGTCTGTCACAGTCCGAGCCAAAAGTGAAAGTGAGCATTCATCTGTGTGTGAGGGGGGGGGAGGGGGAGCTAGCTACCACTCCCCTACCCCCCCACTAACTAGCGCGGGGGTAATACACCCTCGTTAAATTCTAATGGCTCGCCATTTCAGCTGCGCTAAAAGGTAAACCCAATGTAAATAGCGTGGTTTGTATTTCGGTTACGGAACAAATCTAGTTTTGGGTGAGATGGCCATGTCGTCCTAATGGAAGGTTCCTTTAGGCAGCTTTCTAAGGGATATCTAGCTACAGTGATACTCCCAGAGAACTGACCATAGGTCTCTAGAATTCTAACTCCTGGCGCGAGTATCCTTAAAAATGTTTTTAAGGATATCGCATAATATCAGGGGACGTAGTTCTTGATACGACACATGGCAATCTTCACCCCGAATAGAGTTTTCGCTCTGAGGGGGAAGAGTGGCAAAATTGAAGGGGAGCCGTCATCTAGGTTATCCGGTGGATTCCCTTCCCGTACTACTACAGCGCCCAACATGGCTGCCCATTCCTTTATTAGTACTGAATTAAGCACAGTGTATCCAATTATTCAATAATGAGACTGCTTGAGATAAACATTATGTATATCAAAACAATTTTAATAAATTGAGAGGTTTTGAATACAGTACACATGTTTACGTAAATTCGGGTATAAGTTAATATTTATCAATAAAGGTACCCTCTACCTCACCTGGCCCAAGGCAGTGACACTACTGTGCCGTAGGTAGGTCCTTAAGGTACCCTGCCTAACCTGAGAGAGACACATCAGTCATAATATATTACAAAAAATATTGTGATATTTCACTTGGTAAATAATTTATCTATAATGATTAATAGGGTTGTGACTTTTTTTTTTTTTATTAGATTTTCACTTAGTAAATAATTCCTCTATAATGATTAATAAGGTTGTGACAGTTTTTTTTCTTTATTAGATTTTAGGACAAACTGGAGTTTTTAATTTAGATTTGGGGACAAACAGAACAACTTTTTCTAAATGGCAATTCGATAGGCCCTAATTTGCTTGAGATATGAAATCATCAGCTGATCTGGGGAAATACCAAATGAATGAGGTTATAATACAGTAATGAGAGAGATCTTAGACTTACTACAAAGACAAAGTTACTATTACGTACTTTACTATTGCTCAGTTAAACTTACCTCTAAGGTACAGTATAGTCAGGAGAAATTCAGAACAGTTGTAGATAAAAATATCATATAAAATACTCTGTACACTTTGAAAAGACACTATATACAAAAAATTCTCTTCACACACAAACACTAGTTTAACAACTGTTATCAACATAAACTACTTTAGTCTTTAGCCTTTAGTACGGCCTCTCTCTCACTACCATTTTTTAAAGTGCCAAAGAAAATATGATATTCTTAAATACTGATACAGTTTCATACTATATAAGAATATATTATTAATATATATCAATATAGTATTGAATGTTAATTCAAAATGATAATATTCATGAAAACATCCAATACACTTTTTCACAAAGTGCAAAAGAAAATATAAAGATTATATTATCAATTACTGGTGTATTATTATACAAAAATTAAAATAAATTATAACAATATAGTATTAAATATAAATTTTAAAAATATGGGATTCCTTTAGATAACATAGGTATTTGATTGACTTCTGGAATTTGACAATAGACTCAGAGTGTAGTAGACAAACACATCGCCAATCTTTGAAGGATGTCACTCCTTCCTAACGAGTTCCTTGTTATCTTTTGATAGTGATGCTTAATTAAGTGTTTTTCCCATATGGTTCATTTATAGACAGAAAACAAATTTTGCTCCAATTTACTTGGAAGTGCTCCCCTCTTCATGTAGGTGTACCCAAGCCCAAAGGTAGAACCTCACTGACTAGGCCTATGACAGTTTCTACTTGATGTCACTGATGTCTTTCGTTAAATGGTATTAAGGTAATTTCGAGTTGAAAGGTTTTGCAACCTTATTATTTATCTACTGAAAGTTAATAATTTATTGAAGTATACTCTGCCCCAATGTCAGGTAAAGCAGTAAGTAGGTTAGGCCTAATGCTGTCATGGCGGAAGTTTAAAGGGCGTTCATGAATGGCAAGGGCTAGGTAGAGTAACAGTGCCCTAGCTAGTAGGACAATACCCTACAGAGTGACTATATGTAAATATGATCAATGCGTAAGCCCCCCTCTCCATCCAAGCTAGGGCCAGGAGCCAGGCAATGGCTGCTGATGACTCATGAGGTAGACCTATAGGCTCCCCTAACCCCCTATCCTTACCTCACGAGGATTTTGAGGTTGCAGACACCATAACTATAGTGTTTGTGTGGGAATCGAACCCCTGTCCGTTGAGCGCTAGGCATGGATGCTTCCATTTGGCTACTTTTCTTACTGTTTACCATGTCTTTTTTTTAATAACATAGATAATGGTGCTAGGATTATTTCTGTGTTTTTTCTAACCCTAATGGAATATATAGGTCCTAATTACATTGTGGAAGTGGTTTATTGAGGTTTAAAAACTGAAACTAGTGAGCAGGCCTAATGTGTATTGGTAGAGCAGTGGTGAAATAAATTAAAACAATAGAAGCATCTGGTAAATTATGTGGTTATTTTCTATGATCAATAAAAGTCATTATAGGGTTATGTGCTAAACTAAGTTTAATCCAACTATAAGTACCCCATTTGGTAAAATTATAGAATAGTGCCATAAAGAGTTTGTAGAAAATAATACTATTCTTTTGTGTGTTTTGTGGTGTTTTGAAATTTTTTTATAAGGATTTATGTAGGAAATCCATAGTTTTTCAGTTATGGCTGGTCGCCTACTTGCCTACCATAACTGAAACGCTATGGCTTTGCTTTAGGTATTACCATCGATAACATTCGAAATACCTTAGAATATACCCTGTACTAGTGTAACTGCGCATGTAAATGAACTTTACATTAAACTTTGTTGTTTTATCATTCATCATAAAAACACTCATTGTAATAAAAAAGAAATTACTGTAATAAAAACCCAATAATAGTAATGAAACATGATTAAAACGCTGGAGTTTTTAGTTTGCAAGAACTTGCATATGCTTAGAAAATGTAAATTTTCAATCCCGTTTTCTATAGAATCGTTTGTGGTGGTATTCATCGTACAATACTGTACTACAAAACCTATTTACTATACTTAATTGAACGTACATATTTATTTGTATGTTGGTAAGTCAAAATAATACTAATAATTTACTGGTTTTTGTTTTGCATTAGATTGCTTTTTATGAGCTTTAGCTCCGTAGGTTAGTATTTTGGCATAATAAGTTCAAACAGGGTTTTGCTTGGCCTTTGCTTTGCTCGTGATTTAATATTATCTCACAACTCCTCTGTATTGGAGGCGGTATTTAGATGTGCTGCGTACACCAGCCACGTATGCTAGTATTTTTGAGTCATTTTAATTATTCAAAAAAATTATATATCTTTCTGGTAATTACTCAGGGTATTCAATATTCTGGACCATTTTTATTCAATACAAGTTTGCGATAGATTTGAAAATATAGAAGTTATGGTGCTGGGCCATCATCATTAATAGCCTACTTCTCATTGGTTTTTCAAGCAATCATTAATGGTTGTATAAAAATAAATGTGTGGCATAAATAGTAAGATAGGGAAAACCACATTCAAATACTGTATGAAAATGTGTGCTAATATTTTTGGACTTTGGATAATTTGTGAATGAAATGCTAAAAGTTAAATTAAACTTGACCAACTTGAAAAACATTAGAACCTTATTGCCTTATATAATCATACCTTAATTGGATTCAGCAGGATATTCTTCAATGGCAAGAATGTCTTCAATAGGTGGACGTGGGTGGTAGTGGTTGCAATGCGGTACTTACAATTTTGTAGTTAACAAATAAAGTTGATGGCAGGGATTGTCCCAATAGGTATTCAGGAATAGATTTATGTTCCAAATTCAATCTTGCTCGACATAAGATGATAGAGTAGAAGTAAAACAAAATAAATTGCATTTTTAAATACTGTATACTTACCCGTTGGTTATATAATGGCTAAAGTCCCTGACGCCTCGGCAGGAAATTCAAAATCTCGCGCGTGGCTTAGCGCAGATATGTCAGGTGTACCCCAGCGCCCTCGTGGTACAACAGGTAGAACTATATTCAACCAATTCAGATTTTTCCTGCCGGTCATAGCTGCCTGTTCTATTGGAAATTCTCTCTCGTTTTCTTACTCTGTTTGGACGTTATTTGGTGATGTATTAACGTTTTTGAGTTTTGGCTTTCACATATTTGTTTTATTTGATCTGTGATCATGTATTTATAACTTAAAAGGTAGGGTTAGAAGGTTTTTCAACCTATTTTAAACCTCATGAAAGCATAGGGGCGAAATGTTCGTCCATTGATGACGTCATAGCCTCTTCCGTAGGCTAAAAGTCTGTCTTGCTTTTTACAAAGAATATAAGTGAATATGCTTTTAAAGTATTAAGTTATAAATTAAATTAAAAGAATTACTTTTAGAAAATTTTATCCTTTTAGTAGTTTTTTAGATAATCTTCGATCTGTTTGCAAAGATTAACTAGTATTCAGTTTATTTTTGTTACGCAGTAGTCAGTATTATTACGATATTACAATACAGTATATTGTAGCGATTTTATGAATAGTACATTCTTCTTACTTCTCAAGTTTTAAGTTGTACTATATAAAAGGAACATTTTATTTTGCAATTAATTGGTCCTTTCAGTATTTTTTCCTTAGTCAGAAATTAAAGGAAGTTACTGTTCAGTTTATTTTATACGATGCAGTATTCTTTACAGTCAATGTAGCGCATGATTCTATGTATCGTTGTTGCCTTGGTGGTTTTTGGAATACTAAAATTGTACGTATATTATTTATAGATGTTCCAATGGTGCGAGTGATGAATCGTCTTTTATTGGAACCTCTTAATTTAAGGGTTTATTTTAATTTATAAATATATCTATTAAGGTAATATTTGATATTTAATATTTTGTTACATTTATATGGGATTCGGTACTTTTGCATTCCCATTCAAACAGTATAAACGGACTATTGTCCAGTGACAAAATTATAAATCTCTCCCTTACGGAGTTCATTTCGTTTGAGAGAGCGTATACTGTACTTTGGTTTTCAGGTAATTATGAAACTATCTTTGTGCCTGAGAGTAAAGTGCAAATTTTTAGTGATAAATTGTGCAGTGAATTTTATTCAGTGGAGAGTGCTTCTATTCGGAGTTGTCGTTATCCTAGCCTTAGACCTCTGTCGAGCTCCCAGACCCAGGGGGGAAGTTAAGTCGAATGGTGAAAGGAATCGAGAGGGTAACCAGGCGTTACAGTCTTTTAAGACCTGAACTGAAGTCCTCTCGAGCGTCTTCTGTCGATCACCAGAACGCTCACCCTCGCTATAGATAAAGCGAGGTATTAGTGTTTTCAAAGGTGCTAAGCTGAAAACAAAATTAGTTTCGTTCTGCGTGTGTTACGTTTCATGCGGCGCGGACACAGTGCCGCCATCTCCACCTGATGGGTGTCGTCTCTCGACAGTGGCAAGCGCTATGGATCGACAAAGATAATGCTTAATATGTTTCGCCTAAGGTTGATTCTTGATCTTTGCAGTTAGGCATGAAACAGCATCTATCTTCGTTTATGCAGTCTTTTCAGCCTGCCGTTAACAGTGCGGTTGGGTGTCTCGATTCCGGTCTTTGACACGGTCGCACAGGCGACGTGTCTTTAACGGTGAGGACTCGTTGTCGCACAGGCGGCCTACCAACCACAATGTTCAATGGTGGGAGAAAGTTGATGCATTACTTCGATTACCTGCTCAACGCAAACCGACTGCTCATAGTGCCTAGTATCAGTCTATACAGACGCGCTGAGGTTCGCCAGGCAGCAGAGCCGGCGAAGCGTCATCGGAACGGTGCAGCAACGGAAATGGAACGTCAACGGAATTGAGCGAAGCGCCACGTCAGTGTGGATGCTTCAGCGTCAGTGTGGACGCTTCAGCGTCAGTGTGGACGCTTCAGCGCCAGTGTGGACGCTTCGCTACCTATGACAATAGACTTTGATGTTTACCTGACCATGACCGTCTAGTGTTGAGTTATTGTTGCTCCAGGCACTGTATAAAGAAATAAATCTTAACTAGAAAAATATATTTTCGGACCAAGGCCTGCTGGGCTAACTCTTGGTTGGGAGAACTAGAATTAAAACCTCTAAGTATTGAGGTCTAAATTCAGAATCATAAGGAGTGGATTCCTAAGAATCAAGACTTCTCTTCCTAGGATAGAGATCAAGACTTCTCTTCCTAGGATAGAGATTGTAAAAAGAAGGGAATAACTTTCAGAAACTCATGAGAATTTTCCTAAAGAGTTTCCTTCATATTTTTTACCTGCTACTCCTCGTTCCGACTTAAGAGTTTTCGCTAGTTGAGTTGATGGTGTCGCTATTTATTTTATTTTATTTTTATTACTAGCCAGCTATAAACCTAGTTGGGAAAGCAAGATGCTTTAACCCAAAGGGCTCCTTTAGGGAACGATGGCCCAGTAAATTAATGGTAAAATAAATAAATTAACATTAAATCATTCTCAGAAAAATAACGAACCTTACTATAGAAATTGATGCAGCGCTTGCAGCTGCCACCACAGAAAGGGCATTAAGGCCTTTATGAGAACAGAACGTAAAAGTATATCTCCCACCACGGGCAGATCTTTTATGATTTAATGTATTATGTTTTTAGACCGCTCTTGTTAGTGACTCGTAAACATAGCGCAGTGCTCTGGAGGAGGTGTTTGTTCGTGTTCACCTTGCCCCTAGTCCTATACCTCTTCCTTACGTTCCAACCCTTGGGAGAAGGAAGGTCGGTAGGCCGAGGTGCTTCGCGGACCTTGTGCATTAAACGCTTGTTCCGCCGAGCGATATTGTTGATGCAGTCCAAGATGTTCCTTCTCCACTTTGGAATGATGAAGTAATGCTCTTTTCTTCGCCTACGATTGTTGAGCTATGACATCACAACCATGTGACATAGTATCTTAAAAAGAGCGAAGTTGGAATGTCTTGAAGCGATCAGTTCGTCATCGCTATGGTATCATGGATCTTGTAACTGTTTTCTGTGTATTAGAATGCAGTTCCCTGACGAGAATGACGTTCTAAGTTTTCCTTGTCTACCAGACTAGGAAGTTACTCGTCATGTATGCACGCGAACAGAACTTACCTTCGCAGCAGGCGTGTTTTGATGCTTAAACAGGAAGCAAGCTAGTGTGTTTTTTCTTCCGTGAGAGAAGCGGAAGTCAGACAAGTCACATACAATCCTAGCTCTTCCTCTGGAATCTGACGCACTTTCAAGGAGGAAAGACTTTGTCCTCATCGAAGAACGCAAAACCTAGACTTGGTAGTCCCCAATCAATATGTCCAAGACCTTTCAGGAGTCGTATGTTTTCTAATAACTTATCCTGCAGTAACTAATGTTCGCCGGAAGTTTTTTCTTTTCGGAAGAAGGCGACGTGTCAGCACCAGAATCGTGTAAGACACATAGTTCTTCGGGGGAAAAAGGTGCTCAGTTTGCTTCTGTTCACACTTCTTCTCCTCCCCCAGTTTGGGGAAATGTCTATTACTTTCTTCTGAGGTCTAGCGACTACTGTTGATGGTATCTCACAGCATTGGATACGTTCAGTTCGCGCTTGAAATGTCATAGGGACTCTCCCAGGTCGCTCACAGGACTGCGGTTGATGTTCTCTCCCGGCCTTCGCCCACGCTTGAGTTGGCGTACTCGCTACTCCGCGAGTGTAGATTTGGTCTGAGCTAAAAGAGGTCTATTCCATCTGTGTTTAGCGTTTACAAGTCTCGGGGTGGAGAAAATTTTCTCTTAAAAGAGTCTAAGGACTACCATAGATCAAAGAAATGGTTTTCCGATTAGTGTCAGAAGGCATAGTTCTCCTATGCTTAGTAACACTTCCTCGCAGAGATATGCTCGTGTTACGAGAAGCGTTACAACGGGTGCTTGTAGCAGTCTGGTCTCTCTCTTACGGCAGACGTCACGCAGATGGAAGTTCTGGTCTCTCCCCTCACGCAGTCACAGACGCAGACGCCAGTCTGGTCGTATGTTGGATGCTGACAGTCAAAGTTGATCCTTTCAACAAGTTTTCCCATTTTTGCGGTCTGCGGGACGCGCGACTATCACTAATGCGGACGCATGCTACACGCGCACAACTCTCGGCAAACAGTTACGTCTTTCCGTCAATGACCGGACGCTATGCTGTCGCCTCCACGCAGCACGCTGTAGATTTACAACAAGCGGGACACACACTGAGCGCTGTATCCACACGACAAGGTGAACGCGTACGGCACGCTGACACCTTACGGCAATGCAAGCACATGCGACATTATGGTCGCATGCTAGACGCATACAGTCAAGTCTTTTTTTTCTCACAGCAGTATAAACAGAGTATTGTGTCTCCTTTGCGTCTCTCTGGCCTCGCAGCTAACGCTCCCTCATGTCAAGCTTTGGCTTTAAGTTTGTTGAACACTCGCTGATTGCACACGATCAGGTCTTAACCTCACAGCATGAGGTTCACGTTGTTGATGCTTCTTTTCAACAAGCCTAGCTTTAATATCGGTTTCTTGCGACCGATATGGACGCATTTTTGGGAGGCGGTTCTAGATCCTGATTCTCTCTCACGACATGTTGAGTGTAGGCAGCATGCTGGAACAATACTGGACTCATGCTGGGACCATGCTGGGTGCATGCTGGAAGCATGTCATTAGTCTTTTTCCCCGTGTCAGGATCACGAACACTTTATTTTGAACCATCAAGCTTTAGGTCTAGCTGCCTCCAGTATTTCGGAAAACCCCTAAGATCTAGAGGGTTGTTCGAAGGAGACAGCTGAGGCTATCGCTTGTACAAAGGACATTTATCTCAAGGTTTTCCAACCCAATTAGGGTGTTTTATGGAGTGGTGTAGAGCTAAAGCCGGCTCTTCATTTGGTAACTCTAACACAAGTGGCCTATTTTTTCTTAGACCTTAGAAGAAAACACATTTTTTTTTTCCTCTTTGACCATCAAAGAGTACAGGAGTATGCGGGCATCTGTCTTCAGACACAGAAGATTGGATCTATCAAATAGACCTTATAGATCATTTCGGATCATTTGAGATGACTGGGAGGCGTCAGCAAGATGCGCCAGCCTGAAATTTAGGGTCTGTTTCGGGAGTTTTGCGGTAGTGACAGATCCGACCCTTTACACTTGGTTTCTTTTTAAGGCCTAACTTTGGAGACTTTCTGAGTAAGTCTACCATAGTTGAGAGTCAGTGAAGTTCACTCTTTTAGCAAGAACATGGACTTCACATTGGTTAAGCCATAGGTACCTTGCAACCTGGATTCTTGGTCATTAACAAACATCCTTCTCATCCATAGCCTAAATCTTTCGGGATAACTATCCTCTCGAATTTGGTTTGTGATGGGCTGAGAAGAGTTTTTTGCCCGATTAAAACGAATTATTATCGGGACAAGAACAAAGAAGTTAAGAGTCTATTCATGACTCTTGGGTGCACGGTCAAGAAGCCTGCGCTATCCATGTCTAAAACATTCTATCATCTCGTATAGACTTTGATTACTAAGGTTCTTTCACACGGTTGGGTGTCTGATCATAAGATGTTGAAAGAGTAAAGACTCACAAAGTTAGAGCTGTAGAAACTTCTGTAACTTTTAAACTAAACTGTTCTCTGCAAAGCATCGCGTATACAGCCTGGTGAAGGGGTAGTCCTGTATTCGCCTTGCATTACTTATACTGTATCCAGTCTCTTTATAGAGACGTCTACGGTTTGGGATCACTTGTAACGAGTGCAGTAGTAGGTGAAACATCCTCCACTACATTTCCCTAAATTCCCAGTATCCCTGTTCTTCTCTTAGAACGGTTATATATATTTTTATGATTGTACGTGAAGATTTGTCGACAATCTTCCGCAATCTTTGACCTAGTCAGGTGGTCATTTTGTTCCTAGAGAGTGCCCGGAACAAGGGTATTAGTTGAGGTCCTGTCATGTTATAGGTGGTTGTACCGTTTGACAGCTCCTAGAGATCATCAGCCCCGAGTGGATCACTGGATCTCCTAAGGATAGCAGACAAAATAAGGCAGAGCATTGCTGTCAGCTACCTTATCAGGTGAGAACCGCTTAAGTTGTTTATGTAACTCTTAAGAGAATTTCCAATTATGCTGCTGTGTCTGACTCGCCACCAATGGGTGTCAATCAGCCATTATATAACCAGCAGGTAAATTTTATATTTAAAAATGATATTTTCATAGTAAAATAAATATTTAAATATACTTACCTGCTGGTTGTATAAGTTTTAGACCCACCCTCCTCCCCTCTAGAGACCATGGGGCATGGAAAATCTGAATTTGTTGAGTATAGTTCTACCTGTTGTACCGCGAGGGCGATGGGGATACACCTGGCATATCTGCGCTAAGCCGCGCGCAAGAGTTTTAATTTCCTGCCGAGGCGTCAGGGACTTTAACCATTACTGTATATAACCAGCGGGTAAGTATATTCAAAAATTTATTTTGTTTTATTTTATTTTATTTTATTATGAAAATATCATTTTTATCATAGTCCCGGTACTTGAAGCTATTGTAAAATTTACTAAATAAAACCTTGCTATTCAAACTTAACTAAGGTGTGAGTTTTAGTTTCACGGTCCACCATCTATTTAAACATGGACTTGGCTTCCATTTCCCATTATCAGACTGAATATATCGAACACACGTTTCTACTCTAACCTTTCATTATTAACATGATAAACAAGATAAGAGCTGTAATGAAATTGTATACAGTACATATTCCAATGAATAATCAAGAGGTTTAGAATATAAAACGTGGGGTCCTTTATTCTGTTCAAACAAGTAACTTAGTACAGAAGCACCACCTATCAGTGTTTTTCTAAACTATCGGGTTCACGGAGGCACTTTGACAAAATAAGCAAAATAGGTATTTTTTTTATTAAAATCTGTAACTTCGTTAATAATGGTTTGCGCCAGTAGTATATGGGATTCAAAATAATGTATTTGCAGAAGTCTATTTAATTATGCAAGTTCCAATGCCCTAACTAATATTGCATTATTTTATAATGAATCCTTTTGTTCTCCCTGGTGATAGGGTGGCTTTGCCTCCTTTAGACCTCCCTTCAATTTATTCTAAAATTGGTAGGCCTACCAGTAGTACGTACAAGATTACATCACATTCAAACTGACCCTGTATGGAGCTTCTGCTTTCATTATAGAAAACGGCAATATTAGTTAGGACATAGGAATTTACATAAGTTAAGAGATCAGTGTTATTATAGAACAACACGGTAAAATATTTACCAATAAAGAAATGCGGTTTTATGTAGAAAAACACGTTTTCTTTGAAAATTACCTTTATTTCTGTCGCAAATAAATAGTTGATAAGAAATTGTATACCCTAATATATCCTACGGTAATTAGGGCCTCTAGTGAGAACTAGGGGTTTTGGGTGGGGAAAATTTACTGGGAAATCGATAAATACTGGTAAAAGTAACCTTTTCTTCTCGATACATTATTCTCTGGGATGCATGATAATTCCCCCCAAATTTGCACAAAATATTGACATTCTATGCTCTTGAGATATTTCTCATTTGTTTGTTTACATCCTACGGTTCACATGTATCTGCTCCTGTTCTTTCGTGTGGACGTGTGTTTTAATGCTCTGTATCGAAACTGGCTTTAAACGGAATCATTGTGTATCTCGTTGTTTATACTTTGAAAAATCTTTTTGTGAGTGTTTGCTAGTATTGATATTAGTGAAATATAGTGTTAAAAATCAGTGGTTTCCTTGTATGTGAGGTCTGTAGCGAAAGGTCTGACCCAGCATTTTTGTGTTGGGGCGGGGCTACTTGGAAAGTCATTGAAAAATGACTCAATATGCCCTTCTCTAGAAAACGAAAAGAAAAACTTAATCCCGTGAATGATCTCGATCTATTTGTGACTGAAATTGACATGGTACTCCAAGGAAAAGAGGAAAATATAATGGCAGCAGCTAATGAAGAATGTGAATGTGATGACGGAGGCAATCATGGCATGTGTGGGCACTGTGAGTCCTATGTCGCTGATGGTATACAATGCGATGAATGCCGAAGATGGTACCATGATGAAGAAGCTTGCTCTAATTTAAGTGATGGCACAAGTATTCTTTTACAAAGCAGGAACATCATTTATAAATGTCCAAGATGTGTCGAGACTGCAAATCCCAATGGTTCATGGGTCAGGCAATCATGGGAAGACATGATGAGACTAACATCAACATAGAAGAGATGAAGGTAAATGTACAACAACAGATGTCTGGTTTTATGGATATGATAACTGCTCAATACACTAATATGCGTCAAAAAATTGTTGAGCTGAAAGAGAAACTTATGGAATACGAACTAGAGAATGTGACCAAGACCACATATGCAAGTAGGTTGAAATAAAAAAATACTTTGGTTATAAAATCTACGGAGGAAAATACAAAGGCTTCAGAGATCAAGAAAACTATCGTGAAGAAGATAACCACGAATGTCGAACAGGTCAAAACCTCTAAACAAGGCCACTTGGTAGTTAATTTTGCAGATAAAGCTGGGTTAGAAAAGGCCTAAAAATGACTTAGAAGAGGTCAAGAATGACATTAAGGTAGAAGTAGATAAAAAGGATCTACTTAAACCGAAGATCAAGGTCTGCAATATTGATGAAAATGAAGATGATATAATTGCCAGTATAATGGAGAAGAATGAATGGTTGAATGATATATGTGAAAATGAAGAGGACTTTAAATTGATCAGGAAGTTTAAATCAAGACACAGCGGTAAATTACATGTCATTATAAAGTGTAGTCCAACTATCAGGAAAGTCTTCCGTAAAAGGGATGATAGAGTATATACCACGCTTGGAGGATGCTGCAAAATTTATGATTCCTACAATGTATTTCAGTGTTATAAATGCCAGGAATTTGGTCATACTGCCAAAAATTGTAGCAAGACTCAGGTATGTGCCAAGTGTAGCCAGGAACATCGAACCACGGATTGTACTGTAAATACGTTAAAGTTTCATAACTGCACAGTGAGGAATTACAATGATACGAATCATAAGACATATGATGATAACTGTAAAGCATACAAAGAGGAGCTTACCAAGATAAAAAATAGAACCGATCATGGAGTCTAGCCCATTGGTTAAGTGTGGTCTGATAATTATTCAATCGGTGGGGAATAAAACCATAAAGATTAGAAATCTTATCAACGAAATGGAATTAGATTTATGCTTATTAACGGAAACTTGGTTGCAGGGAAATATTAGTGATAACTCAAAGATTCAGGAGATGACGCCGTGTACTCACGACTTCTACCACGTACCAAGAAAGGACAAAACTGGAGGAGGAGTGGGTGTCTTCGAGTCGAAAACCTTCTCCAGGGTTTCTATCATGAATGAAATAGTATTTGAAACGTTTGAATATATCTATTTAAAACTTACAAGAAACAGTAAGGTATTGAATATAATATCATTATATAGACCACCAGGGAGTAATATGAGGAAATTCATTGAAGAATTTAGTATTCTTGTGGGTGTGGTGGACGACATTAAAAATATATTAATTGGTGGTGACTTTAATTGTTGGGTAGATGATGAAAACGATTATAAGACTAAAGAACTCAAGGAAGTATTTGAGATGTTTAATTTAATAAACAGTGTTTCGGTATCAACGTCAGTAGGTGGTCATACACTCAACTTGGTCATATGTGGAAAAGATTCAGACCTAATAAGAAACCTTGAAGTGGAACCAGACTTTGAGATCTCAAAAATACATAAACTCATCACTTTCGATGTTAATATAAATTGCACCAGAGTATTAAAAAAATGGATCACATATAGGGAACGGGAAAATTTTGATGCTGAGAATTTTATTGAAGCTAGTGTAGCGCAAATGTCTTGTGAGAACATACAATGTGAACATATGGTAGACAGAGAATGTGTTGGGTGTTATACCAAGAAATATAACGACAATTTTTGAAAAATGTACGATACCATGTGTCCCATAAAGAACAAAGAAATAGTTGTACGCGAAAATGTTAGATGGTATAATAGTGAGCTATTAAAGGCAAAAAGACACAGACCTAAGATGGAAGGTAGATGGAAAAGAGCCAAATCCTCACAAGCCAGAAATCTATATAATAAGGCCAGAAATGACTTTAACATCCTGTTAGAAAAAACAAAAAGAAAATTTTACAACGGCGAATGTGAAAAAACCAATAACATGAAGGACTTTCACAAAAACCTAGATGATTTGATGGGATTAAAGAAAAAATATGTCTTGCCTGACAATGTTTGTGCAGAGAGATTTGCTATATTCTTCAATGAAAAAATTGATAAAATCTATAGAGGTTTCCCCCAAAATCACTTGGAAGGACAGTCAGTTATGCCAGTGAAGGAGGGAAAGAAGTTAATAAAATTTAAGGAAATAAATATGTGCGACTTGTTAAAGGTTATGAGAGAGATGAAGAATACATATTGTGGAAACGACCCTTTTCCAAACAGTTCAATAAGTGAAGCTCCAAACAAGCAAGTTGTATATAATATTTACCTGAACATAATTAACCTAAGTATATCACAATCCTGTTTTCCTAGCTGTGAAAAAACTGCGTTGATCAAACCAATTTACAAAGGAAAAGGTGATGTAAACGAGCTAAATTCATATAGGCCCATTTCAAATTTATCCTACATGTCAAAGCTTATTGAAAAAGTCATAAGTGAACAATTATAGGCGCATATTGATGAGTTAGAGGTATTCCCGGAAAATCAATCGGCTTACAGAGCTAATCATTTTACAGAAACTACCTTATGCTCAATAATGAATGATATGATAGGTCTTCTTGATGAGGGAAAGTGTGGAATTTTGATTATGTTAGATCTTAGTGCTGCTTTTGACACTGTTGTGCATGAGTACTTACTTGACGACTTAAAGTCTATTGGAGTGACTGAGGAAGCACTGAAACTTTTGCGAAGTTACTTAGTGAATAGGAAGACTGTTGTAGAAGTTTCTGGAAACCGATCCAGTGAGAGAATTCTTACGAAGGGTGTACCACAGGGTAGTGTTCTGGGCCCTATCTTGTTTAACATATATACTATCGAGCTATCACACATCTTGAAAAAACAAAAAGTGGGCTTTAGACTATATGCAGATGATACTCAGTTTTACCTCTCAATTTCAACAACACAAGATACAGAGAAGAAAATTGATGAGATAATGACTGAAATAAAAACATGGATGCAGAGGAAAAAGCTCAAATTAAATGATGGTAAAACAGAATGTATGTTTTTTGGCACAAAGGTGGCTTTGAAGAATTACCAATTAATTCAAAGTATAAAAATTGGTGATGCTGATGTTGGGATTGTGCCTGTTGTGAAAAATTTGGGTGTACTGATAGATTGTAATTTGTCAATGAGGGACCAAATTGTGAACACAGTGAAAGTGTGTAACTATCACCTGAGAAACATAGCATTTATTAGAAAATATTTAACAAAGGGCAGTACAAAAATTTTAGTGATGAGTCACGTAATATCAAGGCTTGATTATTGCAATTCTCTGTACTACAAATTGCCCAATACACTACTAAGAAAGCTTCAAAATGTGCAAAACTGAGCGGCTAGACTGATGAAAGGCATTAAACTACGGGAGAGAATAACTCCTGCATTGATCGATCTACATTGGTTACCTGTTAAGGCTAGAATTGAATTTAAGATTTGCTTGTTGACCCACAAAGCACTTACAAGTGATAAGCCTAAATATCTTTGTGGTTGCTTGGTCCGCTACCCTGAAGCTACCAGCGCCGCTGTAAGAGTTAGACATGCTGATGACCCACATAGACTATTCGAAATTAGTGTGAATCATGCAATAGGAGGAAGAATGTTCAGTTATGCTGCACCGAGACTCTTCAACGACCTTCCACTCGATGTCAAGAATAGCAAAAATGTGGCAGCTTTCAAGAAAAACCTGAAGACTTATCTTTTTAGAAAGTGTTATAATAGTGACCTGAAAACTATTAAGCCTGAATACAAATGCTAGCGAAATAACTGATAAGATACAGAGCATAATATTAACTGGAAAGAAATAATTTTTTCACACACCAAGGCCCGCCTGAACAGACTTTTAGTGTCTGACGGAGGGCGAGAAATAAACCCGTAAAAGTAAAAGTAAGAAAAGTGAAAGTAAGTACGTACCTTGTTTCGAGTATTGTTCTCTTGTCTGGTCTTCAACTGTTGAATCTCATCTTAATTTATTGGAAGGAATTTGAGGTCTATTAAATTTCTAATTCTTGCTCTAGATGTTAATCTCTGGCACCGTTGTTCAATTAGTTTGTTATGCAAGTTGCATAAGATTTGTAATAATTTTGACCATCCTTTATATTCAGATCTTCCCGGACAGCACTATCGTATTCATAATACTAAGTATGAAGTTAATTCTAATAGTCAGACCTTCTCCATCATGAGGCTTAATACTACACAGTATTCTAGAAGTTTTATACCAGCTATGACCAAGTTGTGGAGTGATCTTCCTAATCTGGTAGTTGAATTGGTAGAACTTCAAAAATTCAAACTTGCAGCAAAAGTTTCTATGGTGAACAGGCTGACAAAAGTCTCTTTTTATAGTTATATATGAAAGATTTGTTTTAATGTTGTTACTGTTATTAAGATTTTTTAGTTTATTACTTTTCTTATAGTTTACTGTATTAATTTCCTTATTTCCTTTCCTCACTGGGCTATTTTTCCCTGTTGGAGCCCTTGGGTTAATAGCATCCTACTTATCCATTTAGGGTTGTAGCCAAATAATAATAATAACAACAACAACAACAACAACAACAACAACAACAAGATCCAGATAGCTGGGGAGGGAAATGGTTCCAACTTAAATTATTATTTTTTAAGGAAAAAGAAAGTAATTATCAATATAAAATTTTATTAGAATTAAATATTATTTAACAATAAAAACACTGTGTATTTGATCAGCTATGGATCATTGCAATGGTTTGCATTGCAGTAAAGTCTACAATTGGACAAACCCTAACTTAGTAGACTCCACTGCTTAATAAGCTTTCATTATCATGGTGGTTTTTGCTTCGCTACCTTATCAGACAATATGAATTTTGATGATGAATATCAAGTACATATTAATTTGTGAAATGGATTTTGTTGCATTATTGTTAGTATTGGTGTATCATTGGTGCTCATGTATCAGATTTTGATGATTTGAGGGACGTATCCACAAGACCTCATGAGTGGTTGAATTTGATTTTTCTTTGGTAGAAATGGATATAGTATAATTGTAAAAACTGAAATTCTAAAATAAATTATACATGCCTAGTCACTTCTAAACATAGTGTGTAGCATAGAGAAAATACAATATAATGATGTACTCAGAGTAAACCAAATAATAAGACATAAAAAGACAAAGATTGTAGTTCTGACATCAACTTTAACCACCTTGCTCAATCATGTTTCAGTACATTTCTAATCTGATAATTTTGCTTTAGCCAAGAAAATATCCAAATGGTTAGACAGAAAGGATGTTTACCAATTAAAGCATATGTTTGTTTATTATCCTTAGAGCTAGTAGGTGGCCTCGAAGCTAGTAGGTCGTCTCAGAGTTAGTAGGTCATCTTTGAGCTAGTAGGTCGTCTCAGAGCTAGTAGATGGTCTCAGAGCTAGTAGGTGGTCTCAGAGCTAGTAGATGGTCTCAGAGATAGTAGATGGTATCAGAGCTAGTAGGTGGTCTCAAAGCTAGTAGGTTGTCTCAGAGCCAGTAGGTGGTCTCAGAGCTAGTAGGTGGTCTCAGAGCTAGTATGTGGTCTCAGAGCTAGTATGTGGTCTCAGAGCTAGTAGGTGATCTTATAGCTAATATGTGCTCTCAGAGCTAGTAGATAGTCTCAGAGCTAGTATGTGGTCTCATAGCTAGTAGTAGATCTCATAGCTAATATGCGGTCTCAGAGCTAGTAGGTGGTCTCAGTATCTTAACCTATGTAATACCCTAATGACACGTAAACAACAGTAACTGTGACGCTGCCGTGGTGTCCGCTGCCTTGGCCTCGCATTCGTAGGTGCCACAATCCTTCGGCCGGAAGTCCTTGATGGTCAGAGTGTACTGGCCGTCGTCCTGCTTCAAGGAAAACCTCTCGTCCTCCATCATGAGGAGGTCGTTCTCGGCCATGATGTGTTCTCGAGGACGACCTTCTGTGAAGGATTTTTTCTTCCACATCACCGTCTGCGGAAAGATTAGGACATTAAGAATTTAGTTTTTTTGTGTATTTATGTATACATACACACACATATACTGTATATATATATATATATATATATATATATATATATATATATATATATATATATATATATGTATGTATATATATATATATATATGCATATGTATATATGTAAATACTGTATATATATATATATATATATATATATATATATATATATATATATATATATATATATATATATATATATGTATATATATATTATATATATGCATATGTATATATGTAAATACTGTATATATATATATATATATATATATATATATATATATATATATATATATATATATATATATATATATATATGCAATATATATATATGCAATATATATATATATATGCTATATATTATATATATATATATATATATATATATATATATATATATAAATATATATATGTATATATATTATAAATATTGTATATACATTTATGGATATTTGTGATCAATGGAATAAACCCATATTCGTAGAAAATGGGTTTTATTGTCTACAGTAAGTATACACGGAAAATGCATATTTTATAGTGCATATGTGTATACACTATATATATAAACATTTTATTCTGGAATGAGGGAAAATTAGCTTTACAACTTAAAATTCTCTCTCTCTCTCTCTCTCTCTCTCTCTCTCTCTCTCTCTCTCTCTCTCTCTCTCTCTTTCTCTCTCTCTCTCTCTCATATATCCACAGTACAACATTAATTAACAGATGAAAGTCGTTACCGAACAGAAAGCCACATAACCCAATGGAAAGTAGAGATCGGACTATAATTACATAAAACCGATGGGATACAAAATGAAAACTGTTAATTAGCCCATGAGACATTACTCAGGCATTGCTATGGAATGTGGATGTTCAATATTCGTCTTAAGCCAGCACCAGTTTCAGCCTTGCTACCCTGGCAACTTCTACGCTTTCTTGTTGATATTGCTCTGAGAGTTTAGTCCGTGTGTCTCTTGCCGCAAGTATAGTGCAAGAGCCCGTGCTTAGGATAAGGTTAGTTAATATGAACAAGCAAGCAAGCACTCTGGTCATAACCGTGGCATCTACTGTAGGGTCAAGGTAAAAATTCCCGGTACACAGGCCAACGGACCTAACGTACTTCGTGTATTATAATCTCCCTTTAATAATAAAGAACAAGTGTCTGACTATATATATATATATATATATATATATATATATATATATATATATATATATATATATATATATATATATATATATATATTATGGTTGGTGAGATTGTTTAATATGTGTTTTGTGTTGTCACTGGTACCAGTAGATTGGGTTTGTGCAAGTATTGTACCACTATATAAGAGTAAGGGAGATGTGCATTAGTGTTGTAATTCAAGAGGTATTAGTTTGTTGAGTGTAGTTGGAAAAGTGTATGGTAGAGTACTGATTAATAGGATTAAGAATAAAACAGAGAATGCAATCTTAGAAGTACAGGGTGGTTTTAGAAGAGGTAGGGGTTGTATGAATCAGATTTTTACAGTTAGGCAGATATGCGAGAAATATTTAGCAAAAGGTAAGGAGGTGTATGTTGCGTTTATGGATCTGGAGAAAGCGTAGGATAGAGTTGATAGGGAAGCAATGTGGAATGTGATGAGGTTATATGGAGTTGATGGAAGGTTGTTGCAAGCAGTGAAAAGTTTCTACAAAGGTAGTAAAGCATGTGTTAGAATAGAAATGAAGTGAGTGATTGGTTTCCAGTGAGAGTGGGGCTGAGACAGGGATGTGTGATGTCGCCGTGGTTGTTTAACTTGTATGTTGATGGAGTGGTGAGAGAGGTGAATGCTTGAGTGCTTGGACGAGGATTAAAACTGGTAGACGAGAATGACCTTGAATGGGAGGTAAATCAGTTGTTGTTTGTGGATGATACTGTACTGGTTGCAGACACAGAGAACCTTGACCGACTAGTGACAGAATTTGGAAGGGTGTGTGAGAGAAGGAAGTTGAGAGTTAATGTGGGTTATGAGATGTACGAGAAGGGAAGGTGGTGCAAGGTTGAATGTCATGTTGAATGGAGAGTTACTTGAGGAGGTGGATCAGTTTAAGTACTTGGGGTCTGTTGTTACAGCAAATGGTGAAGTGAAAGCATATTGTACGCCAGAGAGTGAATGAAGGTTGCAAAGTGTTGGGGGCAGTTAAGGGAGTAGTAAAAAATAGAGGGTTGGGCATGAATGTAAAGAGAGTTCTATATGAGAAAGTGATTGTACCAACTGTGATGTATGGATCGGAGTTGTGGGGAATGAAAGTTATGGAGAGACAGAAATTGAATGTGTTTGAGATGAAGTGGCTAAGGAGTATGGCTGGTGTATCTCGAGTAGATAGGGTTAGGAACGAAGTGGTGAGGGAGAGAACGGGTGTAAGAAATGAGTTAGCAGCTAGAGTGGATATGAATGTGTTGAGGTGGTTTGGCCATGTTGAGAGAATGGAAAATGGCTGTCTGCTAAAGAAGGTGATGAATGCAAGAGTTGATGGGAGAATTACAAGAGGAAGGCCAAGGTTTGGGTGGATGGATGGAGTGAAGAAAGCTCTGTGTGATAGGAGGATAGATGTGAGAGAGGCAAGAGAGCGTGCTAGAAATAGGAATGAATGGCGAGCGATTGTGACGCAGTTCCGGTAGGCCCTGCTGCTTCCTCCGGTGCCTTAGATGACCGCGGAGGTAGCAGCAGTAGGGAATTCAGCATTATGAAGCTTTATCTGTGGTGGATAACGGGGGAGGGTGGGCTGTGGCACCCTAGCAGTACCAGCTGAACTCGGTTGAGTCCCTTGTCAGGCTGGGAGGAACGTAGAGAGGAGAGGTCCCCTTTTTGTTTTGTTTCATTTGCTGATGTCGGCTACCCCCCAAATTGGGGGAAGTGCCTTGGTATATATATATATACAGTATATATATATATATATATATATATATATATATATATATATATATATATATATATATATATATATATATATATATATATATATATATATATATATATATATATACACATACATACAGTATATATATTATATATACATATATATATACATATATATATGTATATATACATATACATGTATATATATATATATATATATATATATATATATATATATATATATATATATATATATATATATATATATATGTATACACACACACACACACATATATATATATATATATATATATATATATATATATATATATATATATATATATTATTTCTTTCTTTCTTTCTTTCTGGCATTGCCACCAAGACGTATAAGTACTTGGTTTCTCCCCATCCCTTGCGAGGGGTAAGAGGGAGTAGTCATATCCTGGTGATAGGATGGTGCGTGTATGTAGATATCTATGTAAATATTTAGCCACGATTATTGTGAGTGGTCGCGTACAGTAGTAGGAAAGTAATGGCCAGTGAATGTCAGGGGATCATTGACCACCCTCGAACCGAACTAAGGAAGAGTAATTTGAGTATGGTGTTATACCTTCTAACATGGAAGTGAGGAATAGGCTGTGAATTAATTGTTCCCATTTGTAGTAGATTATCGTGGGTTGCAGTTAGTGATGGAAATGGTGTAAGGGAGAAAATACAGACGTAATTGCATTATTTCGAAAATCATTATCATGTAAGGGTGTTATAATTTGATGTCGTCCAAGGGTTGTGGTGGACGATGTGGTAACGTCCCTGACTGGTGAACGCCAAACTGGGGTGTTCGAGCCCCGCTCAAACTCGTTAGTTCCTTTGGTGGCTGCAACCTCACCATCTTTATGAGCTAAGGATGGGGTTTTGGGGATTCTGTAGGACTATCTGCTGAGTAATTAGCAGCCATTGCCCAACCCTCCTTGGTCCTAGCTTGGGTGGAGAGGGGGCTTGGCGCTGATCATATGTATACATGGTCAGTCTTTAGTACATTGTTCTGGCTGCTAGGACAATGTCACTGTCCCTTGCGTCTGCCATTCACGAGCGGCCATTTTTAAGTGGTATCGTATGTCTTCTGGATGTAAAAAAAAATGGCCACTGTGATTTGCTTTCGTTCAAAACTTGTAAATATATAATTTCGTAAGTGTGAGATTCCAAGGTATCTAATCTACGTGCCAGTAATCGACTTTATTATTATTATTATTATTATTATTATTATTATTATTATTATTATTATTATTATTATTAGCTAAGCGACAACCCTAGTTGGAAAAACAAGATGCTATAATCCCAAAGGCTCCAACAGGGAAAAATAGCCCAGTGAGGAAAAGAAACAAAGGAAGTAAATATACGATATGAGAAATAATTAATAATCAACAAAATATTTTGAAAACAGTAACAACATCAAAACATATTTCATATATAAAATATAAAAAGCTTCGTTTCCCATTTTCACATGTAGTTGTACCGGTAAATTATGAAGTAGGCTAATATTATCGCCTCCTTTTTTTTCGGCATGGAAATTAGGCTTTTCATGGTTTTGTGACAAATATATCGATAATTAAATAGGTAGGTTTACGCTCACTTTAGGTAAAATGACATCGCATGGTATGCAAGTCCTGAGTAGGCTTTTTTTTTTTTTTGGGGGGGGGGGGGGTGGTGAGTTACCAGGTTGGCAGTTCATCCATGAGTTATTGGTTAAAATATAAACGTTTGCATTGACTTTTTATTTTCTCCTTAGTGACTCCTCCTAAGAGACTCTCAGTGGGCCCTGTATTATATACTGTATACAGTTTATGTGTGTGTGTGCTTGCACCCGCGCGTGTGTGTCACAGGCCCCAGCTCCGGGCTATATAATCCAAATTCATAAATCAGTCAATATATATACTGTACACACACGAGCACACACACACACACACATATATATACACACACACACACACATATATATATATATACTGTATGTGTGTGTGTGTTATTTATTGAGAGAGAGAGAGAGAGAGAGAGAGAGAGAGAGAGAGAGAGAGAGAGAGAGAGAGAGAGAGAGAGAGAGAGAGAGAGAGACTGACTGACTATTAAGTTTAATGGCAAGATTGGAGACCTTACCCCTGTTTTTATTATAGTGGGCTTGAACATAAAATTAGTGCATTCTGCTGTACTGTATGATATTTAGGATCTATGTTTTTTATACTTGTCATATATCGCCTTACTGTTCATAATCTCACCATCGTCATTAAAATCATTTTCTAATTGATATGAATGCTTGTCTCCGAGAGTAGCCAGAAAAAAACTCAATGGGAAGGCTTCGAAAATTGTGTTTCTTATGAATTAAAGGGTAGGTGTCTCTTTCATCGTGCAAGGGTTATTGTTTTTGTTGTTATTATGGAGGAAGTCTCTATTCTCGGCGGAAGTATACAAAATCTTGAGGCAATTGAGCGTCATTATGAGTGAGTTTCACCTACTTACCGTAAATGACTTTACCAAGGCTTTTTCAAACACTCAAGGTTCTGTGGTAGTTTTGAGTCTTAAGAAGATCTCTATGTGTAAGATGTTAGCAGCCTTGATATTTGTGACGCCATGTTGTTAAATCGACCAATTTCTCTCTCTCTCTCTCTCTCTCTCTCTCTCTCTCTCTCTCTCTCTCTCTCTCTCTCTCTCTCTCTCTCTCATTTCGTACCCTTGATCTCATTATGTCTCCGTTGAACTTTACAATGAAATGCGTAGAAGTCAGTCAACTGTTGTGGGTGTTGTACCTGAGGTAACGTGATGTTATAAGGAGAAAGAGTGATTGATGGATACACTTTGGTCATTTTGGGACCACCAAACAACGCTATACCTCTATGAGGTATTAATAACCTTCCTTCCGTTATTTGGCGTAGTAATTTCCACGTCGGATATGATTCGTGGAAGTATGATCGTAAAGTTGTGATCATTAAGGTATCGATTTTAATAATAATAAACATGTTAGTTTCAACTCTGCTAATAACAGTATTATAGTTATGTCCACAAACTGATTTACAATTTGTCTTTACGAATTTGGGTGTCCATATAAAAGTCGTTTTCATTATCGAGTGAATTGAGTTCATCATAATGATCGGCGTGAGATATCCCCTGGTGATAGTATACCTGGTAAGAAAAGAAACTTATTTTTTTTCTTTTACAATCATCCAAGTTAAATATAATTGGGTTCGGTGGTCTTAAAACCACTGGAACCTCGTAATAAACAGCATCATGAAGGAAAATTTCCGCAGAAACCACCACTCATCTCTCTC
>NC_090745.1:2865925-2870925 GCF_036898095.1 Palaemon carinicauda | reverse complement strand
ATTGTTACTGTTCTTGAAATATTTTATTTTTCCTTGTTTCCTTTCCTCACTGGGCTATTTTCCCCGTTGGATGCTTATATCATCATGCTTTTTCAACTAGGGTTGTAGCTTAGCAAGTAATAATAATAATAATAGAGGTAATTCCCTTATCAACAATTCCAATACCAGTTTTTTGGAAGTGTTTGCAACCGTTTTGTTCTTTTTTTTTATTTAACTTGAAGTTTCCCTTACCTTCTCCAGTTTAAGAGCAGACATCATCATATCTACATTCATTAGATAAGTGACTTTCAATTCTCGCTCTAACTGCCAATGATGAACATTTCTAAATCAAGTTATAATGTTTATGGCTGATGATGGAGAAACAATGTACCACAAGTCATTTGCTGGCTCTTCCCGTAAAGGTTTCAATTTAGTAATTCTAGTATCTTGTTGCTTTTGTTGTTTTTGTTGTTGTTGTTGTTGCAGATTGCCTGGCCACTGGCTCTTGCACACTTGCAGCCCGTAGGTGTTTGGTTCGATGTTTTTAGGTATGTAGGTGATTTAGGATATGGGATAATCTGCGACTTTTATTTGTAGGTGGTTTGGGTTGTGGGATACTATTCTAGTATCGGTTTCAGAAATTGTAGTATCAGTTTCAGAAATTGTAGTATCAGTTTCAGAAATTGTAGCATCACATTCAGAAATTGTAGTATCGAGATCAGAAATTGCAGTATAAGTTTCAGAAATTGTAGTATTGAGTTCAGAAATTGTAGCATCCGTTTCAGAAATTGTAACATCACGTTCAGAAATTGTAGTATCGAGCTCAGAAATTGTAGTATCGGTTTCAGAAATTGTAGCATCGGTTTCAGAAATTGTAGTATCGCGTTCAGAAATTGTAGTATCAGTTTCAGAAATTGTAGTATCGGTTTCAGAAATTGTAGCATCGGTTTCAGAAATTGTAGCATCACGTTCAGAAATTGTAGTATCGATTTCAGAAATTGTAGCATCTAGCTCAGAAATTGTAGTATCGATTTCAGAAATTGTAGCATCAGTTTCAAAAATCGTAGCATCGCGTTCAGAAATTGTAGTATCGCGTTCAGAAATTATAGTATGGGTTTCAGAAATTGTAGCATCGCGTTCAGAAATTGTAGTATCGGTTTCAGAAATTGTAGCATTGGTTAAAAAATGGTAGTATCGAGTTCAGAAATTTTAGTATCGGTCTCAGAAATTGTAGTATCGCGTTCAGAAATTGTAGTGTGGGTTTCAGAAATTGTAGCATCGCGTTCAGAAATTGTAGTATCGGTTTCAGAAATTGTAGCATTGGTTAAGAAATGGTATTATCGAGTTCAGAAATTTTAGTATCGGTCTCAGAAATTGTAGTATCGCGTTCAGAAATTGTAGCATTGGTTAAAAAATGGTAGTATCGAGTTCAGAAATTTTAGTATCGGTCTCAGAAATTGTAGTATCGTGTTCAGAAATTGTAGCATTGGTTAAGAAATGGTAGTATCGAGTTCAGAAATTTTAGTATCTGTCTCAGAAATTGTAGTATCGCGTTCAGAAATTGTAGTATGGGTTTCAGAAATTGTAGCATCGCGTTCAGAAATTGTAGTATCGGTTTCAGAAATTGTAGCATTGGTTAAGAAATGGTAGTATCAAGTTCAGAAATGGTAGTATCGAGTTCAGAAATTTTATTATCGGTCTCAGAAATTGTAGTATCGCGTTCAGAAATTGTAGTATCACGTTCAGAAATTGTAGTATCTCGTTCAGAAATTGTAGCATCGCGTTCACAAAATGTAGTATCGCGTTCAGCAATATCCTAATCTTGCTGTCAATTTTTCCTCAAAATCAGACATCAGCGTTATTTTGTTTTCTTTTACATTTATTCGCTATTAAGTGCGTGTTATTAATACACTTTGGATAGAGATACTTCATTTGTTAGATATTACAAATGCTGTCCAGAAAAACGCATTACTTTATAATGGTATTTATTAAGTTCACAATATTATTATTATTATTATTATTATTATTATTGTTATTATTATTACTACTACTTGCTAAGCAACAACCCTATTTGGAAAAGCAGGATGCTATTAGCCCAGGTGCTCCAACAGGGAAAATAGCCCAGTGAGGAAAGGAAAAAAGGAAAAATAAAATATTTAAAGAACAGCAACAACATTAGGATAGATATCTCCTATATAAACTATATAAACTTTAACAAAGCAAGCAGAAGAGAAATTAGATAGAATAGTGTGCCCGAGTGGACCCTCAAGCAATAGAACTCTAACCCAAGACAGAGACTATAGCACTACCCAAGACCAGAGAACAATGGTTTGGTTTTTGAGTGTCCTCCTAGAAGAGCTGCTTACCATAGCTGAAGTCTCTCTTCTACCCTTAGCAAGAGGAAAGTGACCACTAAACAATTACAGTGTAGTAACCCCTTGAGTGAAGAATATTTGTTTGGTAATTCAGTGTTGTCAGGTATATAAGGACAGAAGAGAATATGTAAAGAATAGGCCCTACTATTGGGTGTATATGTAGGCAAAGGGAAAATGAACCGTAACCAGAGAGAAAGATCTAATGTAGTACTGTCTGGCCAGTCAAAAGACGCCATAATCCTCTAGTGGTAGTATCACAACGGGTGGCTGATGCCCTGGCCAGCCTACTACCCATCTTTATTTTTTCTATATCCCCAGCCACTCAAAGTGTGAGAGCACTTAGCAACCACGTCTGCTCACCACAGCCGCTCTTTTCATTTATGATATAGCATTTAAGATATGAATGTGACAGTGACATTTCCGTAGCCTTTATCGGAGCCATCCGCGTATGAGTCATCGCCGAAATTTAAAAAAAGAAAAAAAAAAGTAAAATGATAAACATGTCATTGCCAGGTTTTCATAATCGCCAATCGCTTGAGAGTTATTGGGTCCTTTGACTGGTCAGTCAGTACTACATTGGCCCCTTCCCTCTGGTTACGGCTCATTTCGTCTTGACCACACACAGTGAGTAGTCTGACCTATTCTTTCCACATTCTCCTCCCTCCTCATTTAACACTGAGATTACCAAACAATTCTTCTTTGCTCAAGGGTTAACTACTGCACTTAATTGTTCAGTGGCTACTTTCCTCTTGACAAGGGTAAAAGAGAGACTTTAGCTATGTTAAGCAGCTCTTCTAGGAGAGGGACAATCCAAAATCAAACCATTGTTCTCTAGTCTTGGGTAGTGCCATGGCCTCTGTACCATGGCCTTCCACTATCTTTGATTAGAGTTCTCTTGCTTGAGGGTACACTCGAGCACGCTTTTTTATCTTATTTCTCTTTCTCCTGTTTTTTGAAGTTTTCATAGTTTATATATGAAAAATATAATTCAATGTTACTGTTCTTAGTATACTTTATTTTGATTGTATATTGCTTCGCTTGTAGTTTTTTATTACCTTGTTTTCTTTCCTCACTGGGCTATTTTTCCCTGTTGGAGCCCATGGTCTTATAGCATCTTGGCTTTTCCAACTAGGGTTGTAGCTTAGCTTGTAATAATAATGATAATAATAATAACGACGAACAGTTCTGGAGAATAATTCCATAGAGTGTGATATACTGGAGAGGAAAGAAATAGAATGCTGATTAATTGCTATAAATTGTTACGTTTTCAACGTATTACGACATGACGTGAGATAACTATTCTCCAAATAAGTCAATTTTTATGTTGTTATTATTGAAAACATGATCGAGACCACAGAAGTAAAGAGAAGTGTTCATTTCCCGTATGATTTATAGTGAAATTTGCTCTGGCATTTGAATATATAAATCGTACAAGTGATATCTGAACAGGCTGACATAAGTCTTTTTATAGTCTATATATGAATTATCCGTTTTAATGCTGTTAATGTTTTTTAAGATATTTTATTTTAAATTTTTCATTAGTTTTATTTATTGCCTAGTTTCCTTTCCTCACTGGGCTAGTTTTCCTTGTTGGAGCCCTAGGGCTTATAGCATCTTGCTTTTCCAACTAGGATTGTAGCTTAGATAATAATAATAATAATAATAATAATAATAATAATAATAATAATAATAATAACAACAAAAGAATGAAGCTGTAGGCAATCCAGTGATAAATCTTCCTACTGGTAACATGATTTCCTCTCGCATTGATCCTCCAACCCCAGGACCATCATGAAAAAAGGGAGATGAGCATGCAATAAAAAAAGATATAATGACAAACCTCTACTTTCGCTCATTCCACGAGTGTCTTCATTCACTTTCATTTGGCTATTTCCTTTCTTGCCAGATGTCATAAAAAATGGAGAATTGCTTTTTTTTTTTTTTCGACAGGAAGAGGCGTTAGCAGTGTTGGGGTGATATTGCACGTATTATTATTACTAAATGCTCTGTTATTATTATTATTATTATTATTATTATTATTATTATTGGTATTATTGTTATTATCATTATAATAATTATTATGTCATTATTATTATTAGTAATAGTATTGTTATTATATCATTATTATTATTGTTATTATTATTACTATTATTATTATTGTTATATTATCATTATCATTATTATTATAATGATTATTATTATTATTATTATTTTATTATAATATTATTATTATTATTATTATTATTATTATTATTATTATTATTACTAGCTAAGCTCCAACCCTAGTTGGAAAAACAGGATTTGATAAGAACAAGAGCTCCAACTAGGAAAAACAGCCCAGTGAGGAAAGGAAATAAGGAAATAAATAAACGATATGAGTAGTGAAAAAATTAAATAAAACATTTTAAGAACAGTAACAACATTAAAACATATCTTTCATGTTCTCTGATTTAAATATTTTAAGAGTGCTAGAAACGTATTTCTTTTATTTTCATTCTCAAACGAAACTAGTGATGACTACCAAATTGGTTTGAAGTTAGAAGCTATTATTATTATTATTATTATTATTATTATTATTACTACTACTACTATTTGGTAAGCTAAAACCCTAGTGGGAAAAGCAGGATGCTATAAGCCCAGGGGCTC
>NC_090745.1:2860925-2863425 GCF_036898095.1 Palaemon carinicauda | reverse complement strand
TTATGAAGAGTTCAACTTTTTTTGGACCAAATTTCTTTGGTTTAGGACAAAATATACTGTTAAGGAAAGTTCTGAATTTGTAATAGAATATTTTGGATGGGAAACCATTGTTGGAAAAGAATTTCTCCAGGAAACATATTTCATTATGAAAATTTTCAAAAGATGACGTTAATCTAAACGCTCGGTAAAACATTGTGCTGAATGTGTTTAACTTGAAATTGGCATAGCATCTACTCAAAAAATTAACTCCGAGTCCTGTGTGAGAAGGTTTTCTGTAAATGTTGGTGTCTATACCGTTATTTGATTTTTTTATTAAAATATCTAAAAAGGGGATTTGATTATCCTGTTCTTTTTCTATCGTAAATTTGATTTTTGGATGTTGTGAATTCATGTAATTCAAAAAGTTTTCCGCATCTTCCTTCTTTTTTAATATTATAAATGTAATATTAAAAAAATCACCAAGATCACAAGGGAATTAGCAGCCGAACTGGCAGAGCCTTGTCCAAACCTTTACAGTCCAGCATACGAGACCATTGCGAAATGGATTGTAAGTGTTCATTCTCCTTGGACAATTTTTCAATAATATACAGAGGCTCATATGAAAATGAAATAAGAATAGCAGAGTCAATTTTTATAAAATCTAAAAAGCCACAACTTAATCAAGAAATTTCTAGCTTTCCTTTGAAGATTGCCTAATTATGCCTTTTCCCATTCTAACTTAGAATTTATTTGTTTGTTTACAATATTTATGTACAGCTTGCTCTTTATTGTTTTACTTTCTTTTACCCAGGAACATGATTATAAACACAGAGATGTTTGAAACGTTGTTATTTGTTGGTGATGGAAATAAAATTAAGAATGTTTGGCGTTGTCGTAATTTTCCAGTTCCTTATTAAACTGAGGTTCCCTTCCACCCGCTCAGTATCGGATATTATAATAATAATAATAATAATAATAATAATAAATTTCGTTGATGATATACTATTTAGAAAACTTACATACCATTAACTACTTCATACATCTACACGCAGCTCATCAATATCATTAAACCCCATACACACACTGTCATTAAACCTGTAACATACACGAACTCTCATGCTTCCATAATATTAAGGCACTTCCTTTTCAGTAGTTATGATTTATGCATCCTACATTTCTAGGAGTACCTCAACTCATTCTTATTACATCTCCAGTTTATGGACTTCACCAACCTACTGTATTTTTATATCATAAGACCATACCTCAAAATAATGTAAATTTTTTTTATAGTAGCTTCTTTGCCACTTTGTATATCTTGTCATTTCCCACCATTTCAGTTTTTTTTTTTTCACTCCACAATTGCTGTGTACCCAATTCCTCTCAATAGCCTCAAACTGTTTCTCTATTATTCGAATTCAGAATTCACATTTCACTTCTACGAAGGGGAATTAGTTTAAATAGTTCTTGATACATTTCCAACCTGACTTTCAGACTCCATTTCTCATCTGAATCTTTTGTACACACCTTATTCCTTCTTTGTTTTTTCCCTATTCTTTAAAGATTGTTTATGAATGGCAGAGGCAAGGGACAGTACAAGACCCTAGCAGGACAATGCCTCAGAGACTCATCATATGTACATATGATCAGCTTCCAAGCACCCTCTCCACTCAATCTAGGGCCAGGGGCGGGGACCTAGGCATGGCTGCAGAGAACAGTCAGGTAGACCTATAGGTTCCCCTATCCCTCCTCCTTAACTCAAAGATGGTGAGGTTGCGGACACTACAAGAAACTATAGTATCGAGCTGAAGCGGATCTCGAACTCCAGTCCTGCAGATTGGTAGACAGGGATGTTCTCCATTTGCTATGGTAAGCAGCTCTTCTAGGATAAGTACACTCCAAAATCAAACCATTGTTCTCTAGTTTTAGGTAGTGCCATAGCCTCTGTACCATGGTCTTCCACTGTCTTAGGTTAGAGTTCTCTTGCTTAAGGGTTACACTCGGGCACATTATTCTATCTAATTTATCTTCCTCTTATTTTGTTTAAGTTTTTATAGTTTACAAGGGAAATATTTATTTTAATTTTGTTATTGTTCTTGAAATATTTTATTTTTCCTTATTTCCTTTCCTCACTGGGCTATTTTTCCTGTTGGAGCCCCTGGGCTTACAGCATCTTGCATTTCCAACTAGGGTTTTAGCTTAGCAAGTAGTAATAATAATAATAATAATAATAATAATAATAATAATAATAATAATAATATTAATAATAATAGACCTCTACCATGCTTCTATCATCCATTTCCCCATCCTCCTGGTTTCCACTCTTTCTCACAACCTTACGATTGCATACATTCACTTTCAACTCTCTCCTCCTGCAAAATGATTTTTGACTTTCGATAATCTCTGCAGTTTCAATTCGCTATCCTTAATCAGTGATGTATATTATTGCATATTATCCCATTTTTATAAGAACGTCGTGATTTGTAGGTAGACAGTATCTTGAATTTAGGTCAACCAGATTGAT
>NC_090745.1:2850925-2853425 GCF_036898095.1 Palaemon carinicauda | reverse complement strand
CTAGTAATAGTAATAATAATGAAATATATAGTTATTAGAAGCAGCTGACTGATAGCCCTCTGGATTTATGAAATAATCACGAACATATTTTGCATGCATATGAGTATTATAGTGGCTTTGGAATCTCTCATTTTTGTGACATCTTAATTCTTGATGAGATAAACGATTTGCGCTTTATTATATATATATATATATATATATATATATATATATATATATATATATATATGTGTGTGTGTGTGTGTGTGTGTGGTTTATGTATATATATATATATATATATATATATATATATATATATATATATATATATATATATATATATATATATATATATATATATGTAAATATATATACATACATACTTATATACACGTATATTTTCATATAAATATGTATGTTTATATAAAGATAAAAATGTATATATTTATACATACACACATATATGTGTATATATATATATATACATACATATATATGTGTATATATATATATATATATGTATATATATATATATATATATATATATATATATATATATAGAATATTTGAACATAAAATGTATATACATATATATATATATATATATATATATATATATATATATATATATATATATATATATATATATATATGTGTGTGTGTGTGTGTGTGTGTGTGTGTGTGTGTGTGTATATATATAGAATATTTGAACATAAAATGTATATATATATATATATATATATATATATATATATATATATATATATATACACATACATACATACATACATACATACTTACATACAGTATATCATACATATGTATATACAAATACCGTATAGTATCATAGTATGTATGTAAATATACGTACTACAAAATAGCATTTTTTTTTCGTGTGCTTAAATGGTAAACGAATAAAAGTTTCACAAACTAAACCATAAAACTTGGCAAATATCGGCTGGCACTACGATGGCGAGGAGTCAAGTTTTTCGCTCTTGGGGATGCCTTTGGTAATGGACAAGCTTTCTAGACTGGCATAAATACAGTATTTCGATGACGTGTTTCTGTTGAACGTTTACTTAGTGAATGATATTTTGAGAGAATTATTTGTTTATAGCTTTTTTTAGCTTGTTTTTTATTTCACTTTTTGTTTCTGTGCTGCGATCATGAAGTATAGTCTCCTTGTCTCATTAAGGTGGTTATTTTCATTTGTTTTTCGATATCTTCTGTATTGATATCATCCATCAGTATTTCAATGTTTGTCAATCATGTATATCAACTATTTCTCTCTCTCTCTCTCTCTCTCTCTCTCTCTCTCTCTCTCTCTCTCATTACTACCCCAGCAAAATGTAATTGAATGGTGAAGGATCGTGGTAAACATTGTCTAGATCGAATTGAGCCCTTAATCATCTATTTATGATGTGCTTAGCAAAAAAGAATTACAAATAAGAAGCAAAAAAGTAAGTTTGATATTAATCTCTTTGAATAATTTGAAATGATATATTACTTGTAGGACCGTCTAATCAAAAACTTTTCAATTTAGAGAAAGTGGCATTTTACTTTTCCTAATCTCATTTTGTTTACCAAAAGCTCTTCATCAAGATAATCATCAAATAGAAAAGTGTTCTTGAGTAAATATTTGTTTGAATGGTGGACAAAAAGATTATGGAAATTTCATACCATGGCTGTGTTGCTAATTGCATCATGCTCAACAACGCATATAAGCTCTGCCTTTCCATACAGCTTCGGGCAGCCTGATACCCAAGCTGTCACGTTCAGACTCTGGACGCCGTGTTTCAAAGTGGCAGCGAGGCTTGGTAGTGGTATGAGCGTGGCACCGTCTGTGTCGTGGGGCACTTCGCCAACTTCTCCAACTGGCACTATTTTTGGGCCGTGGGACGTTGATGATGCTGGTGTGGAGGTTCGATCAAAGGCACTTAATTTTAGTCTTGTTTCTGAGAAATTCTGGTTTAAGATTGGTTTGATGGTGGTGGTTATTCCCTTGGTTTCAAGGGTACTGGAAAGGCCCCCTTGAGCTAGGGACTTCACCGTTATCCCGACATTAGTTACTGGTTCTGCGGGGTCATCTAGTATTTTGAGCGATGTTTCGGTCTTCTGTTTTGATGGTGTAAGTCCTCTTATTGATGTACCAAATAGGCCACTTAGTGTATTTTTAATTGTAATTGGAGATACAATTGAATCTTGGGACACAAGATCAAGCGTTGGTGCTCTTTCGCCGCCTTTCAATCGCCAAACGCCATCATTGACACTACTCTGGTCTGTGAACCAAAAGGGGTTGGGTTCGAAAGCTGGTTCGCTCTTTTCAGGACGGTTCTTCTCTCGTTGGCTGTTCTTTTTCAAGAGGGACAGAAATTCTTGCTCAAAGTGGAACGTCTTTCTTGTTGGAATAGGCTTATGTGGCTTGATGGCAATCTCGAGGATTTCTTCATCATCATCTTCCTCTTGATCACTGAAGATGATAGGCTGTGGCACAGGTGTTTTACTGAGGGTACGATTAGTT
>NC_090745.1:2803425-2843425 GCF_036898095.1 Palaemon carinicauda | reverse complement strand
CTCTCTCTCTCTCTCTCTCTCTCTCATTAGTTGATATTTAAAGGCTTAAAGATCGCTCATGAATGGCAGAGTGCAAGGGGTAGTGATAATGCCTTAGAGACTGACCTTATATTATATGATCAGCGCCCAAGCCACCTCTCTACCCAAGCTAGGACCAGGGAGGGCCAGACAATGGCTGTTGATGACTCAGCAGGTAGATTTAGAGGTTCCCCTAAACCCCGATCCTTAGCTCACAAGGATGGTGAGGTTACAGACACTACAAGAAACCATAGAGCTTGAGCGGGTGTCGAACCCCAGTTTAGCTGATCACGAGACAGAGACGTTTACAATAGGCCATCACAATCATTGATAGCCAATTCAGTACCCATGCAACGATAGGCCTGGAAGATGATTTTAGGCAATGAGCTAAAACCATTTTTAAAAACATTATTCAAACTGAAGTAATCAGTCTCTTTAGTGAAGACTGTTTGCGTGCTTGCCAGTTGACTCAAACACCGTAATTAAAGCCATTCACCCTTTTAAGATGTAGTAATTACTGCGCAAGAAACCGCACGCAGTTCCTCTTACTCGATTCCCCAGGGAGTGGAAGGCGGTGCTTTCCTAAGCGAACGTCTTGCAGTTTTGACATCGTAGATTTTTCTTATTTCATTTTATTTTATGCTTTTTTTTTCCTTATTTTTTTGCTTATCGGTATTTGTGTTGTTTATGGTCAAGATGAGTTTTCTTAGATAATTAATAGGGGATATATATATATATATATATATATATATATATATATATATATAGATAAATATACATATATGTATATATATATATATATATATATATATATATATATATATATATATATATATATATGTATATATATGTATATTTATATACGTATATATATATGTATATTTATATATATATATATATGTATATGTATATATATATGTATATAAAGATATATATATATGTATATATTTATATATGTATACATATACATATATATACTATATACTATATACATATATATATGTGTACCACCATGATCAGAATAGCTGTTGGCTGCTGGTCAAGACCTCCTCCAAATCCCGGGAATTAAATTAAATTATTATTATTATATGTATATATATAATATATGTATATATATACATATATACATATATATATATATGTATATATATGCACACACATATATATATATATATATAATATATATATATATATATATATATATATAATATAGTATCTATCCCTTTTTGAGTAGGGATACCTTAACGTGGTAAAAGGGTTTGTGTATCTTTATGGTCAGCATATTTGTACTAGTCAGGGAAACCCATACTAGATTGGTTTGCTGTGAGTGATGAGACAAAAGTCGCCCACCATCACCAGTCACCGGTGGCCAGCATGGTGATGAAACTGGCCAAACCCCTGACACGACTAAGTACATGTCTGAGGCCTTTGTCCTGCGTAGACTAGAAACGGCTTCATTTGTTTTTGTTTTTGTAATTATATTACTGTTGTTTTCTTCTTGTCATCGCTAATATTACTGATGTTTATGGTTAAAATACCTTTCTTTTAATTCTCGATTTTTAATGTTTTCCATGTCATCGTTATTAAATTTTCGGTTATTAATTACAGAATTTATTTGTATAGTTTATATATGAAATATTTATTTTATTATTGTTATTGTACTTAAAATATTCTATTTTATTGTTGTTACTCCTCTTAAAATATTTTATTTCAATTGTTTACTTCTCTTGTATTGTTTATTCCCATATTTCCTTTCCTCACTGGGTAATTTTTCCATTCTGAGGCCTTTGTGCTTATCCTGGTTTTCCAACTAGGGTTGAAGCTTAGCTAATAATAATAATAATAATAATCATAATAATAATAATAGTAATAATAATGATAATAGTAATAATAATAATGATATTAATATTAATAATAATAGCGATATTTTTATTATTATTACTATTATTATTATTATTATCATTATTATTATTATTATTATTATTATTATGATTATTATTATTTTCATTATTATAATTATTATTATCCTTATTTTTATCCTTATTATAATTATTATTATCCATATTTTTATCCTTATTATTATTGTAATTATTATTATTATTATTATTATTATTATTATTATTATATTATTATTATTATTATTATTATTATGATGATGATTTCTTTCGTAGCTATTTCTAGGAATAAAAAATATACAAGAAATCAGATAAGTCTTGAAATATAGGTAAAAACAAGTTAATGTGGAAAAAAAAATTGGAGTTTCGGATTTCAATATTTTTAATTATCATATATACAACAGATAGGCTTCATAATATTAGGAATTCTATGCTTATATATGTATTCATAAAAAATTTAATAGCTTAGATTAATAAGAAATCTTTTTAATTTCTCCATCAAAGAGCGAGATCACACGAAGTTCATGGTTCGAGAGGTGAAAGGAATGGGTTCGTAAAACTGGTAATGATTGATTGAATTTGTGATGATTCATAAGTTCAACATCTGTGGAATTTTTAGTGATGATTAGTCCAGTCACTGTGACAATATTCACTATAACGAAGTGATGGTTTAGCGCTCTCTCTCTCTCTCTCTCTCTCTCTCTCTCCTCTCTCTCTCTCTCTCTCTCTCTCTCTCTCTCTCTCTCTCTCTCTCTCTTCTTTTTTTATTATATATATATATATATGTGTGTGTGTGTGTGTGTGTACTTGACCCATATGTGTGTTTACACATTACAAGGGGTTTAGCGCTCCCTCTCGTGTATATGCATGTATGTGTGTATATACTCTATATATGAATATATATATATATATATATATATATATATATATATATTTACCTATATATATATATATATATATATATATATATATATATTTATATAGGTAGATAGATAGATAGATAAATAGACATATATTTGCATGTGTATTTGACCCATATACTGTGTGTTTACACATATCTATATTGTATGTTCATTTGTATATGTAACCGATTATTCCATTTCATTTTTAGCTGCAAAAAAATGTTTAGTTGTTCACGTGAACTATTGGCTAGTTAACTTTTCCCAGCATTCATTAATTCACTTTTTTTTTTCTTTTACAGGTGTGACGAGTAATCTGAAAACGTAGGAAACTGCTCAAGTTGGACTGGTCTTCCAATTATGTAAAAGCAGAGATCAGGTGAGTGGTTCAGTTGTGGTTTTCGGAGTCATGTGAATTTTAGAATAAAAATAAAAGAAAATTTCACAAATTTGATTTTTTTTTGTTAAATGGTTGGTCAATTTTCATGCGCATTATCAGCCAATTTTTATTTTAATGGAAAAGTTGTGGTGAATATCGTCAGAGCTTTACAAATAGAAAACTTTTTTTTTTTAGTTTTATTGACAATTTGATTATTTTTTTAGTTTTTGTGTATTACTTACTTGCTTTAAGGGCTGCATATCTGGTCCTGTACAGCAGGGGAACCCTTCTCTCTACATGATCTCCACGGTCGTTTTATGATGTTCATTCGGGAGCATTTAACATCTCACAATATGTATTGTTCGCTTACTGTTTGATCATCACTGTTAAAACACTCGCTGAATAAGAAAGTCTTTAGTTTCCTCTTGAACCTTTATATCTTCAGTTATTCGGATGTCTCGTCGGAGCCCGTTGTAGTCTCCGGGCCGCATATTTAAAGGCGTTAGAACCCACAGTAGACATGCATCTAATTTCCAATAGTTTGAAACCATCTGTAACTATTCTCGTGTCAGGACGATTTGTTGGCTACGCAATATGTAGCAATTCTCTTAGATATTTTGGACAACCGGTTCTGATAACTTGGTGGGTTATTGTGCATATTTTAATTAATATTCTCGCTTTAATCGGCAGCCAATGTACAGTAGATCAAATATTATAGGGGTGATCCGTTCTCGAGGTGGGGCACCTTTTATCAGTCTTGCTCCTCTGTTTATTATGTTTTGTAATTGTGTATTATGTACTCATTGTTAATAACAGCAACATCCACAACTAATAATAACGATAATGATGTTAAAAATAAAAATGGGCGACGTAACTTTTTAATCTATGGTTTAAATTGTAATTTGTCAGTATGATTTACTCGTGAATAATAGTTCCTTCTTCGTGACACCTTATTCATAATTCAAAGGCTTAAAGTTTATAGTTTTTATATTTTATATAGATTAGATATTTATTTTAATGTTGTTACTCTTCTTGAAATATTTTATTTTTCCTTGTTTCCTTTCCTCACTGGTTATTTTCCTTGTTGGAGCCCCTGGGATATAGCATTCTGCTTTTCCAACTAGGGTTATAGCCTAGCATGTAATAATAATAATAATAATAATAATGATAATAATAATACCCAATTTCTTTCCATATAGATAAAGAAAAATTTTAAGTAATTTTACTATTTTTTACATGAAATCATACTCGGTCACTGTTGGGAAAACAAGAAACAAGTGGTCCACATTAGTCCCCTTGAATGATTTGGAAAATAATGAGAATTGCAGAAATTTTGGCATTTTGCAATTGAATGAGGATAGAATTCGTCAAAGTAGTTGATCCTTAAATTTTCCTAATTAATTATTAGTTAGAATTAAAAAGAAAATAATAATAACTTTATCCTTATAATTCTTGTTGCATACATTTTGATGCGACATTTTTACTTTGAAATCCAGCTATTTTCCTCGTATTTGCTTATATTGTAATTTATATTGATATTTTTTTTCTATTTATTATCTATTTTCCATTCTTACTATTGTCTATTTTCCATTTTTTCTATTGTCTATTTTCTATTTTGTTTCTGTTATCTATTTTCTCATTTTTTCTATTCTATTTATTTGTCTATTTTCTATTTTCTATTTTTCTATTCTTTTTTCAATTTTTCTATTTTCTATTTTTTTGTTTTCTATTTATCTATTTTTCTATTTTTCTATTTTCTATGTATTCTATTTTTAATTTCTATTTTTCTATTTTTTATTGCTATTTTTCTATTTTCTATATTTTCTATTCCTATTTTTCTATTTCTATTTTCTATTTTTGATATTTTCTATTTTTTATTTTCATTTATTTTTCTGTTATATTTCTATTTCTATTTTCTATTTACCACATTGTTTTGCCTAATAACCTTATCCTTTTCACTTTTTATCTTTCAGGCGAGCCATCTCTGTGAGGTAAGTGGTCGAGGATGTTTCGTACCATTGTGCTATGGGGTCACGTGGATTAGTCAGAAGGAATAAAATGCTAAACTCTCATTAATTTGATTTACGAATATATAAGTAGTGCAAATGTTATTTTATTGTTTTATATATATATATATAATGTATATATATATATATATATATATATATATGTATATATATAATATATATACATATATATTTATATATATATGCTTGTATGTATATTAATGTTTATTTATTCATGCAACTGTTATTTTATTGTTTATATTTATATATGCGTGTATGTATATTAATATGTTCACTTATTTATACAACTGTTATGTTATTGTGTTTATATGTATAATATCCATATATGTCTAATAATATACAATATGTTTATTTATATTAATCATTACCACCCAGGAATATTTTGTGCATGTTTTTTTACAGGATAGTGTTGCATAGATATAATTTCGTACCCGGTACACCGTCAGGGCCATGTCAGCCGAGTGTACTGTCAGGGCCATGTCAGCCCGGTGTACCGTCAGGGCCATGTCAGCCCGGTATACCGTCAGGGCCATGTCAGCCCGGTATACCGTCAGGGCCATGTCAGCCCGGTATACCGTCAGGGCCATGTCAGCCCGGTACACCGTCAGGGCTATGTTAGCCCGGTATACCGTCAGGGCCATGTCAGCCCGGTACACCGTCAGGGCCATGTTAGCCCGGTGTACCGTCAGGGCTATGTCAGCCCGGTGTACCGTCAGGGCCATGTCAGCCCGGTGTATCGTCAGGGCCATGTCAGCCCGGTGTACCGTCAGGGCCATGTCAGCCTGGTATACCGAGTTATACCTGTTGCCCTTTGGACAAAGCTCGGTTAATGTTATTGTCTGAAGGTTATTTCTTGGCTAGTACAGTGAGTTTGCCTAGCATTCGCATGGCAGCAGATCGATCCCGCCTAGGGACCGTGACTTTAAGCTGTTTACTGGGGAGGCCATTCTCTGAAGGTTATCTCCTGGCTAGTAAAGTGGTAACGTGTTTGCCTAGCATTCGCATGGCAGCAGATCGATCCCACCTAGGGACCGTGACTTTAAGCTGTTTACTGGGGAGGCCATTCTCTGAAGGTTATCTCCTGGCTAGTAAAGTGGTAACGTGTTTGCCTAGCATTCGCATGGCAGCAGATCGATACCACCCAGGGACCGTGAGTTTAGCGGTTTATTGGGGAAGCCACTGCTGTGGTAGGGCACCACAGTTGGGGGTTGGGCTTGCCCGGCTGACGTTCTGGTGAGCATCTATTCTGATGGAAGTGGAACTGAAACCAGACACCTTTAATACTGTCTTGCTTTGATTTTTGCGATGGGTGAATAGTATTTATGTATTTATACACCATTTCCTGGTAAACAGTTTTACCAATTGAACACTTTTCAGGATTATTGGTCTCAGTTGGCTTAGTCATTGAGCCTTGTTTTTCATGTGTTAAATTATTATATTTTTCGATATCTGTATGGTGAATTTATGAAAAGGTTGTTTCACCATATATGATCATTGAAATCTGGTAATTCATAAGGTATATATGGTCTCAATTGGCTTATTTATTGCGACTTGTTTTTGAGTGTTAAATAATTATATTTTTCCCATGACTGTATGGTGGATTTGTGAAAAAGGTTATTTCAAAATTTTACCTGATAATTGAAAACTAGTAATTCATAAGGTATATATGGTCTCAATTGGCTTATTTATTGAGAATTGTTTTTTGTGTTGAATTATTATATTTTTCCCATGTCGGTATGGTGGATTTGTGAAAAGGATATTTCACCATATATGATAATTGAAATCTGGTAATTCATAAGATATTTAATATTCAATATGTATCATTGGTTAGACATTGTATAACCAATGGAAATAATAACTATATTTTCTGTTCATAGGTTCTGTAGTTTGATGATTATTGATATTTTGATATTTTTGTATTGAATAATTTTCATGTAGCTGGACTTCAGTTGTTTAGGGAGCAAAATTCATCATTGGTGTCACCTATAGCACATGGTACACAGTGCAAGCTATCACGATTGATAAAGAAATACTACTCAGTAATATCATTTTTGTATATACACGTTTATTTTTTGAGCGATTTTGTTTGTTTTTTTGAAAGACATCATAAGTTGTTAAGTGTCCTAATAATAATAATAATAATTATTATTATTATTATTATTATTATTATTAGTTTTTATTTTAATTTTTATTTATTATTTATTTATTATTATTATTATTATTATTATTATTATTATTATTATTATCCTAAGTTAATTTTTTTAAAGAATTTTTTTTTTCTTTACTAAAACAGGTGTGTATTCATGCTTTTCTAAGCTTTTTCTATAAGAAATTCTGCTATTTGAAAGGTTAATTTTAACTTCATTAACGCAATCGAAAAACATGATCAATCTTTTATTCTAATAGAATATAAACAATACAATTGACGGTCAGTTAATTAACATTAATCACAAAGTCGTGGTAAGAATTTATTTTAAACCCAAATTTGTATAAATCGTTTTTATCTAAGTTAACTTGAAAAAGAAAAAAGCTCTGAAGCTGTATCTTAGAGGCGTATCTCTTTATGTTTCCCGATAGCTTGTACTGTTCTTTGTTTGATTAAAACTTGTGATCTAACTAACCATTTATTTGTGTGATATCTTTATTTCAGCTGCAATTTACGTCGCGGTGCGTTTTCGAACAATTTTATGCTTTAAGCGTATTTATATATATATATATATATATATATATATATATATATATATATATATATACTGTATATATATATGTATGTATATATGTATATATATATATATATGTATATGTGTATATATATATATATATATATATATATATATATATATATTTGTATATATATGTATTTGTATATATATATATATGTATATATATATGTATATATATATATATATATATATATATATATATATATATATATATATATATATATAATATAATTTCGTGTTTGTTAGGGACGCATTGAATGACCAGGTTATGAAACTTATTATTTATTTATAGCATCGATTATGCACTTAATAAAAGCCAGAGAATTACTAATTTAGTCATATCTTAAGTACTGTAGGTAATGGTAAGATGCACGCAGTTTTCAAATAAAAAATCGGTTTCAGTACTGCATTAAGCTTCTTTGAATGGATAAATGCAAATGTATAATTGTTAAACTTGCAATATTGTTTCCATTGTTGACAATTTTTTTATATATAGGGGAAACACAACGCTCTTGCATTGTGGAAGTACATAAAGTACTGAGAATATATATTTTCTTATTAGAGCAACCTATGTAGAGAATCAGCCCAACCTTTATTTCAAACAGCGATGCCCTAAGGTGCAGACGGTTGATATAGCAGTATGTACTATAATAGGCTTTAGGTTTACCACCTTGAGACTACTAGTATAAGCACTTAGCATACTTTTGTCTCAGATCATATGTCACTTTAATCAACTTATTTTTATTAAATTCAAAGAAATGGGTTATGATTCATAGAAGGTTTTTTATTTCTAGCTGCGCCAGAGAATCTATTGGTGTAGTGGCTGGCAGCAAAGCATAGAATGTTTTTGTTGTTAACATACTCTTAATGTATTTTTCGTTGCAAGAAAGAACTGCCAAAGATATATCATAATTTCCCTTTTAGTGGCAGTAAAAGCTTCTGCTTACATCCTTCAACTTTTTGCAAATTAGAACTGCTCTTGGATATTAAATAGGCACCAGTGTTGTCAAGGTAACGATTGCTGCAATAGAGGGTATTGCAACAGAGACTGCTTTTATAAGGAATGTTGCAGTAGGGGCGGCTGCGATGGTGATTATTGTAATAGGGACGGCTAAAATATGTAATGTTGTAATAGGGACTGGTGCGAGAGGGCATATTGCAATAGCGACTGCAGCGATAGGGCATATTGCAATATGGTCTGCTGCGAAAGGGAATGTTGCAAAAGGAACTGTTGTAATAGAGACTGCTCCAATAGGGCATGCTGCAATAAGGGCTGCTAAGATAGGCAATATTATAATAGGAACTGTTGTAATAGGGACTATTTTAATAGAGAATGTTGCAATGGGGATATGTAATAGGGACTGCTGCGATAGAGCATGTTACAATAGTGGCTATTGCAATAAGCACCATTGTAATAAGGCCTGCTGCAATAGGGGTTATTGTAAGAGGGACTGCTGATATAAGGCATTCTGCAACAGGGACTGCTGCGATAGGTTTTATTGTAAGAGGGGCTGCAGAAATAAGGCATTCTGTGAAAAAGATTATTGTAAGAGGGACTGCTGAAATAAGGCATTCTGCAACAGGGACTGCTGCGATAGGTTTTATTGTAAGAGGGACTGCAGAAATAAGACATTCTGTGATAGGGATTATTGTAAGAGGGACTGCTGAAATAAGGCATTCTGCAATAGGGACTGCTGCGATAGGTTTTATTGTAATAGGGACTGCAGAAATAAGACATTCTGTGATAGGGATTATTGTAAGAGGGACTGCTGAAATAAGGCATTCTGCAATAGAGACTGTTGCGATAGGGATTATTGTAAGAGGGACTGCTGAAATAAGGCATTCTGCAATAGGGACTGCTGCGATAGGTTTTATTGTAATAGGGACTGCAGAAATAAGACATTCTGTGATAGGGATTATTGTAAGAGGGACTGCTGAAATAAGGCATTCTGCAATAGAGACTTGCGATAGGGATTATTGTAAAAGCGACAGCTGAAATAGGGCATTTTCTAATAGGGACTGCTGCGATAGGGATTATTATAAGAGGAACTTATGAAATAGGTCATGCTGCGATAGGGATTAACGTTAGAGAGACTGCTGAAATAGGGCATTTTGCAATTGGTGCTGCTGCGATAGGGATTATTGTAAGGAGGACTGCTGAATTAGAGCATGCTACAGTAGGGAGTGTTGTGATAGGGCATGTTGCAATAGGGACTGCTGCGATAGGGTTTATTGTAATAGGGACTGCTGCGATAGGGCGTCATTTAATCCGTAACTCGGCTGCAACCGATACTATCTATGTTGAGCGACCATTTTTCCGCCGGAAATAGTTGCATACAGATGCCAGGTGTACCAACATTTTGGGCAAGAAGAGCGTGAGTTCGAAGACGTTGATGCAGTTTCAAGTCTTCTCTCGTAGTAAGGTGAGACTTTTGCCTTTTATTGCTTTGTTTGAAACTTGAAAGATGATAGATATATGAATAATTATTTATGTTCATTTTAAGATTTCACGTTGTCTCCTTTTGATAATTATTACAAATGAAAGTAATGAATCTGCAAATCCTTAACTTTTAAAATATATTAGAATGATTTTTTTTTGCTTTGAAGTCTCTCAGTATAAATATTTCTGATTTAGAATGTATTAGAATTAATATTTATGCTTGAAATGTATTAGAATTAATATTTCTGATTTAAAATGTATTAAAATTAATATTTCTGCTTTAAAATGTAAAAGAATTAATATTTATGCCAAGTCTTCATGATGGTTAATCTTCTCGACATTTTTCCAATTTCAGGACTGACAGGTGCTAATAAATCTTCGTGTTATTTCTGAGCTATTAGGACATACTCCATAATTCATTCTGTTTCGGTAAGTATTATTTAAGCGACATTTTTTTTTAAGTGTATTGTGTGCAAACTTAGTTTTTCGAAGGTAGTGCTGATATATCGTATTCAGTTTTATTACCTCCGCCAACGAAGTTGGAAGGAGGCTATGTTTTACCCCATGTTTGTATATTTGTTTGTGTGTGTGTGTGTTTGTGAACAGCTTTCAGGCCACAATTTTAATCGTAGATTAATGAAACTTGCAGGGATTAACTTCTATGTAAAAAGCTAGAAACGATTAAATTTTGGAAGGTCAAGGTCACGGTCAAGCAAAATATCAAAACTTTAAACTTGATTCATATCAGAGTGTATGGAAATCCACGCCAATAAATATATGTTAAAGTCGAAGGTCAAGGTCACGTCCAAGGTTAAGGTCAAGGTCAAGCGAAAGGTCAAATTCCGGTCATCAACCATACGTGTGTGTGTGTGTGTGTGTGTGTGTGTTTGTGATTCGCTTAATTCAAAAACTATTTGACCAAATTCTTGAAATTTTGTGGGGTGATTGGCCATGATCCAATGACAGTTTGATTAGATTTTGTGTGTGATTGGGTCAAAAGTCAAAGCCAAGTCACGAAAAGGTCAAAAACTTCTTTTTGCCATATCGTTGAAAATTTCACAAACGTCTTTTTTGCCATATCGTTGCAAATTTCAAAAACGTCTTTTTTGCCATATCGTTGCAAATTTCAAAAACGTCTTTTTTGCCATATCGTTGCAAATTTCACAAACGTCTTTTTTGCCATATCGTTGCCAATTTTCATCTTGCATGAAACTGGTGCGAAAATGTACCTAATTCAAAGGCCTATCTTGTGATATACAACATGATATAGTGGTGTTAATATCCTTGGTGGTGGTGAAGGTATACCTTCTACCTAGTGCCCAATCTAGGTTAGTACTTTTGTCACTAGTAAAATCATAGTCATTCAAAGATTCTGGTCTACCTTTTCCTCACCTGTGGTCGATTTCTAGTGAGTTCACCCGTCTTTTATTATTATTATTATTATTATTATTTGCTAAGCTACAACCCTAGCTGGAAAAGCAAAATGCTTTAAGCCCAGGGGCCCCAACAGGGAAAATAGCCCAGTAAGGAAAGGAAAGAAGGAAAAATAAAATATTTTAAGAAGAGTAACATTAAAATAAATATTTCCTATATAAACTATGAAAACTTTAACAAAACAAGAGGAAGAGAAATTAAATAGAATAGTGTGCCTGATTGTACCCTCAAGCAAGAGAACTCTAACCCAAGACAGTGGAAGACCATGGTACAGAGGCTATGGCACTACCCAAGACTAGAGAACAATGGTTTGATTTTGGAGTGTCCTTCTCCTAGAAGAGCTGCTTACCATAGCTAAAGAGTCTCTTCTACCCTTACTAAGAGGAAAGTAGCCACAGAACAAATACAGTGCAGTAGTTAACCCCTTGAGCGAAGAAGAATTGTTTAGTAACCTCAGTGTTGTCAGGTGTGTGAGGACAGAGGAGAATCTGTTAAGAATAGGCCAGACTATTCGGCGTATGTGTAGGCAAAGAGAAAGAACCGTAACCAAAGAGAAGGATCCAACGTAGTACTGTCTGGCCAGTCAAAGGACCCCATAACTCTCTGGCGGTAGTATTTCAACGGGCGGCTGGTGCCTTGGCCAACCTACTACCTGTGGATCTTTTATGTTCTGATTGTGGATCTCTTTACATTATACTACACCACACTTTTCTATGTGTACGACTGGTATTGTGTTTTCCTGATTTTTCGTATCGGCCGTTTTATGATATATTCACATTCAGACGAGTTTTCCAATGACTAGTTCTAATAGCTGTCAACAAATCACAAGGTTTTTTTATGTTGGTTCTGATCTCTTAGCATTTTGCAGCTTATGAAAGGACTTGAGAGAGATATTTTCCATTAGTTTAGATCTCGTTCCTTTTAAATACTGTAAAATCACATCCAAAATCCAGAAAATTTGCCTTGGGGAAAATGTTTGTTAGAATAGTATCTGATTGAATGATAGCAAGTTTAAAAAAGAGCATGACATATATTTTGCTTTACTCAATTTTATCCTAAATGGAAATTTAAACCCCCCCCCCCAAATTAATACAAGACGACTTAGAAAATGTCCCTCCATAAGATTACACATTGATAATATATTACCTTATCTATTAGAATATTTTGTTAAATAGATTTGATATTTTTGTGCAGTTGAAATTGTCACCTAGATCAGTAGCTATTATCAATATAAAAATTTATCCTTTCATGCCAACAAAAAAATAAACTATTTTTTTATCCTTCCCTATAGGTATTTGCTGCTGGTGACCATTTGCTGATTATTATGGATTTTTCGAAGGCTACAAACCCCCTTGTTTGGTAGTTCATTATGGCTGCTCCAGGGATAATCCATGTAAAGCAGGTAAGACACTTGTTAATTGCTTATGTGAAATTTTCCAGAGATGCATTTGATTTATGATGAACAGTGAGCAACCGACGATTTTATATATTGCCTGAAAGTGTTTTTTAATTGTTAGGAGTGCCGTATGGAAAAAAAAAAATAACGTCTGCATACAAAAATGATTGAAGCATTGTCTTAATTTTGCATTGTCTATGAAGATCAAATTTGTCCTGGATATTTATATATATATATATATATATATATATATATATATATATATATATATATATATATATATATATATTTATATATATATATATACATATTCTATATATTACATATATACTGTATATATATATATATTTATATATATATATATATATATATATATATACATATTCTATATATTACATATATACTGTATATATATATATATATATATATACATATTCTATATATTATATGTATAAATATATATATATATATATGTATATATATATATATATATATATATATATATATATATATATATATATATATATATCGATATTCATATGTATATGTATATGGATATATATATATATATATATATATATATATATATATATATATATATTTATATATATGGATATGGATATATATATATTATATATGTATATATATATATATATATATATATATATATATATATATATGGATATATATATTATATTTGTATACAAATACCATGACCAGTTTTTATCTCGCCTATGAATTTCGAACTTGGCCGGGATGATTTTATGTTTCTTTAGCCGGTTAATATGAATTCAATTTCATAGTTGATCTGTTTCTTATATGACCTTATTCTTCATTTTTTTTCTTTTCTTGTGAGATTTCATTTCACTAGTTTATTCTTTACTTGCCGGTTTTTCTTTGCTGCTCTGAGCTGCTCTCCCTATTAGGATATTTGGTCTCGTGGCATACTGCTATTATTATTATTATTATCATTATTATTATTATTATTATTATTATTATTATTATTATTACTACTACTACTACTACTACTACTACTACTACTACTATTACTAGCTAAGCTACAACCCTAGTTAGAAAAGCGAGGGCTCCAACAGGGAAAAAATAGCCCAGTGAGGAAAAGAAATAAGGAAATAAATAAACGATGTGAGAGATAATGACCAATTAGAATAGAATGTCTTTAAAAAAGTAACATCAAAACAGATATTTCTTGTATAAACTATAAAAAGACTTACGTCTCTGTAGTTGTTCAGTGGCCACTTTCCTATTGGTAAGGGTAGAAGAGACTATTTAGCTATGGTAAGCAGCTCTTCTAGGACACTCCAAAATCAAACCATTGTTCTCTAATCTTGGGTAGTGCCATAGCGTCTGTGCCATGGTCTTCCACTGTCTTGGGTTAGAGTTCTCTCGATTGAGGGTACACTTAGGCACACTGTTCTATCCTATATCTTATTTCTCTTCCTTTTGTTTTGTTAAAGTTTTTATTGTTTATAAAGTGATATTTATTTCAATATTTTTGCTCATCTTAAAATAGTTTATTTTTCCTTGTTTCCTTTCCTCACTGAGCTATTTTCCCTGTTGGAGCCCCTGGGCTTATAGCATCCTGCTTTTCCAACTAGGGTTATGGTTTAGCAAGTAATAATAATAGTAATAATAATGTTCCAAACAATGTTAAAGACGTGGCTTGTGATTATGGGAATAATAAGTTTAATGATAATAAGTGGGATGTAAATAAGAGCTTTGAGGTTATATGGAAGGTACATATTGGCCAGTCACGCTTTCTTGTTTTTAATATCTTTAGAGAAAGTATCCATATTTAAATAGATCGTCTTCATCTGTTCTCGATTCTTATGTAGTGCCATAGCCTCTGTACCATGGTCTTTCACTGTTTTGGGTTAGATTTCTCATGCTTGAGGGTACACGTTTCTAACTTATTTCTCTTCCTTTTGTTATTCCTTTTTTTTAAATTCTTATAGTTTATATGTGAAAGATTTATATTAATATTTAACATTGTTACTCTTGATATATTTTATTTTAATTGTTCATTATTTATAGTTTATCTATTTTCTTATTTCCTTTCCTCACTGGGCAATATTCCGTTGTTGGAGCCCTTGGGCTTATAGCATCCTGCCTTTCCAATTAGGGTTGTAGCTTAGCAAGTAATAATAATAATAATGATAATAATGCACAGTCTGATATTTTACGTAATTTCACAAAGGATGTCATAAATCTGGCGCGTTTTTTTTTTTTTTTTTTTTTTTTTTTTTTTTTTTTTTTTTTTTTTTTTTTTTTTTTTTACACCTGTTGAAACAGTTCCCAGGTGCTAAGAAAGTGTCAGTATTTTAATTAGAAAAAAAAATTTATCGATTGTAATGTTTTTAAAAGAGAAATTTATGTTTTGGTAAGAAAAATTTTTGTGACGTTTCATCGGACGGATTTTCTGTTTTTAGGGTTTTAACGTTTAAAAAAATAAAAAACCTTCAATTGGCAAGATGTAAATTTCAATTCATATTTTTATTTCTAAATTTATTTTTTGTCTTTTATATCTAAACTATGTTTTATTTATTATATGTAATATAAATAGATTTAGATTTGTATTTATTAACGATATTTACCTCATATTTTTTTTCAATTATGTTTAATATATATTTTATTTTGTTTATTATCTTTAATATGAATAGTATTTTTTTACCCTAATTTAGTCGGTTCAACTCTGTAAGAGTGGAGCTTGACTCATTGGGCTGGTAAATATCTTTTTAGATGATAATATTGTGTAAACCATGAGTTGGTAGCGGCCCAGGAAATCTCCCCTATAAAATATAGAGCTAGTGTTGGGATATATATATATATATATATATATATATATATATATATATATATATATACATATGTATATAATTTATATATATATATATGTATATGTGTATGTACGTTTATATATGTATATATATATATATATATATATATATATATATATATATATATATATACATACACATATATACGTACATACACACATACATATATATATATATATATATATATATATATATATAATTTATATATATGTATGTGTATATATATATATATATATATATATATATATATATATCTATATATATACTGTATGTATATATATATATATATATATATATATATATATATATATATATATATATATATATATATATATAGAGGTCACTTATAGCGGCAAGACGTATAACTACTGCACTGTACTGGGTCTCTCCCCGTCCCTCAGATAGGGAGAGAAGTGAGTAGTCATACCCTGGTGAGATGGGTTGTTTTTAGGTAAGGGAGAGGGGTGGGGAGGGTTGAATCTGTGTGTGCGTGTATGTGCATAGCAATCTAAATATTCAGTGTACACTGTTGACAAAGATTTTACTGTCTGTATTAAGTATCGTTTAGTTTATGGGGTTTGTAGCTGCTTACCATCCATAGCTAAGGAGTCTCTTTTAACCTTACCAAGTGGAAGGTAAACTCTGAACAATTACAGCGCAGTTGTTAAGTGAAGAAGAAATTTTCTGAGACGAAACTTTTTTTTTATCGTTTCATGGTTATGAAACTTTCTCTTGGCGAGAATACTAACCTTTTCGTAGAGATTTTAGCAATTTTTTGCTCTTCGGATTTGGCTCACTGATGTGGTGTATATAATCAAGTTATAGTGTTCAATCTCTCTCGCTCTGGCTTCTGGTGCAAAATATGGATTACCATCCTTTTTTTTTTCTTTTCTTTTTTACAGCGTGAATTGAAGACAGGAAAGTGATGGAAAAACCTAAACTCTTATATTTGAGTCATAATTAGAGACTTTTTCACAATATGGCTTTTACTATAAGTTAACATTTCTAGTTAAGAACTGCTGTTTCAGTCGTTGTCAAATAATGATGAATCCCGATCTTTATTTTAGGAGGAAACCTAAGAAAGAAAAACTTACCCTGAGAAGCTTGATTTCCTGTATACAACATTTACAATCAATGATGATAATATGAATCTGAAGTTGTTCTTTATGGGTTAGATTTAAATGAAAAACAAAGAGAAAAATTCCATATATACGCGGAAGACATAGACGTGTAAATGGGATCAGTTGGGTTGTGTACCAAATTCATCTATCTATCTATCTACCACGGCACTTCCTCCAAATTTGGGGGTGACCTACATAAAAAAAAGAACAAGAGGAGATTTTTCGTCTTCGCTCCTCCCAGCCTGATGAGGGATTCAGCAGAGTTTGATTGGTAACGGTAGGGTGCCACAGCCCACCATCCCTGCGGTAGGATGCCACAGCCCACCATCCCTACGGTAGGGTGCCACAGCCCACCATCCCTGCGGTAGGGTGCCACAGCCCACCATCCCTACGGTAGGGTGCCACAGCCCACCATCCCTGCGGTAGGGTGCCACAGCCCACCATCCCTACGGTAGGGTGCCACAGCCCACCATCCCTACGGTAGGGTGCCACAGCCCACCATCCCTACGGTAGGGTGCCACAGCCCACCATCCCTACGGTAGGGTGCCACAGCCCACCATCCCTACGGTAGGGTGCCACAGCCCACCATCCCTACGGTAGGGTGCCACAGCCCACCATCCCTACGGTAGGGTGCCACAGCCCACCATCCCTACGGTAGGGTGCCACAGCCCACCATCTCTACGGTAGGGTGCCACAGCCCACCATCCCCCGTTATCCACCACAAATGAACTTTCACATGCTGAATCCCTTTCAGCAGTCACTAAGGCGACCGGAGCAAGCAGCAGGGCCTATTGGAACTGCATCACAATCGTTCGCCATTCATTCCTATTTCTAGCATGCTCTTTTGCCTCTCACACATCTATCTTCCAATCACCTAGGGCTTTCTTCATTCCATCCAGCCATCCAAATCTTGGCCTTCCTCTTGCATTAATCACCTTCAGCAGATGGCCATTTTCCATTATCTGTCTATGGCCAAACCACCTCAACAAATTCATATCCACTCTAGTTGCTAATTCATTTCTTTCACCCGTTCTCAACCTCAGTACTTCGATTCTAACCTCGTCTAATCGAGATACACCAGCCATACTCCTTAGACACTTCATCTTAAACACATTCAATTTATTTGTTTCTCTCCATCAATTGCCTTCCCCACAACTAAGGTCAATACATCACAGTTGGTACAATCACTTTCTCATACAAAACTCTCTTTACATTCATTCCTAACCCCATATTCTTTACCACTCCCTTCACTGCCCCTAACACTTTACATCCTTCATTCACCCTGTGACGTACATCTACTCCCACTCCACCATTTGCAACGACAACAGACCCCAAGTACTTAAACTGATTTACTTCTTCAAGTAACTGCATTCAACATGAAATTCACTCTAGCACCACCCTCCCTTCTTGGGTATCTGATAACTGCCCTCTTACCCACATTAACTCTCAACTTCCTTCTCTCACACACCCTGTCACTATTCGACTCAGCTTCTTCAAGTCTGCAACCATTACATTTTCAACGGCAAACAACAACTGATTTACCTCCCACTCATGACCACTCTCGTCTATCAATTCCAATCCTCGACCAAGCACTCGAGCATTTATCTCACTTACAACTCCATCAACAAAAAAATTGAACAACCATGGTGACATCATGCTACTCTCAGCCCCACTCTCACTGGATACCACTCACTGGCTTTATTTCGTATCCTAAAACATGCTTTACTACCTATGTATAAACTTCACCGCTTGCAACAACCTTAAACCAATTCAATATAAAACCTCATCACATTCCACATCGCTTCCCTATCAACTCTATACTGACCTTTCTCCACATCTTTAAGAATTTTCCCAACTTCCTTTCTATATAATGTTATTTTCTCTCATGATTCTACTTACCAAACTTTCTTCCATCCGGTTACTCGTGTTAAGAAGAATTAGAGAAGGGAAATTATAACCATTGATTTTATTAGGCTTTCTTGTAGTTATTCCTAACAATTCAACAACGATGAATATTATGACCAATCAAGTTTCACGACTTTGGTATGCTCACACTGTATATTTGTGTACTTAAATACATTTGTATATATATAATTTCCCAAAATCCACACTGGGTTTAACATAGTAGACACTAAAACCGGAATGTTAAGAAAATAGACATTGAAGAGTATAGTAATCCCTTTTGAGAGTCTTAGTGTTTATTGATTGAAATTTACATTATAGCAGGGGTTCTCAACCTTGTTTGCTCCATGCAACCCTTAGTTTGCTCCATGCAACCCTTAGACCACATTTCAGGACATAATTCAATCCCCCTTTCATTCCAAGACTGTCTGCCACAGAAAGTTCATTCAAGATAGGCTAATATGGATTTTTTACCTAAAAAAGTTAATTCAAAATAGTATTGATTGTTTACCTCAAAAAGGTCAATCAAAATCATATGGGTTGTTTACCTCAAAAAGTTAATTCAAAACAATAGGGATAGTTTACCTCAAAGAGTTCATTCAAAATAATATTGTGTACCTCAAAAAGTTAATGCAAAATAATATGGATTGTTTACCTCAATAAGGTCAATCAAAATTATATGCATTGTTTACCTAAAAAAGTTCATTCAAAATAATATGGATATGCTGTATTACAAAAAAAAATAAAAACTTGCATTTTTTCCCTAGGACTCGGCCCATGGGGAGCTCATGAAGCCAGTAAAAGAAATCAACATTCTAACAGTTTGAGTTTGCCAATGTGTGGTCCCAATTCCCCCTCCCTGAAAACCTGAAATTCCACCTGGTTGAGAACCCCTGCGATAGAACCCCTGAATTACAGCATTGCAACACCTGGGTTACCGATATGAAACACTTAGTTTTTATTTTAAGTTTTGTTCAGTTCAAAACCGCGTATCCGAAAGAGGTTAAGGATCAGTTTGCGCGTCTTTTCTTAGTCGTTGTTGCAGTATCGCGTTCCAGTGACTCCGTCAATCCAATCACGGTAGAACGCAACGGCTGGGCAGGGGAACACCACGCCGTTCAAGGGACACGAGTCTACTGTGATGGCGTTGATTTGGGCAACGGCGTAAATTTTGCCGTCCGTCCACTCTTTGAAGATGGCGGCGCCAGCATCACCCTGCAATGTTAGTTTGTAATGATATGATGAATTTTATGTTTATATATATATATATATGTATATATATATATATATATATATATATATATATATATATATATATATATATATACAGAGAGAGATTTTTTTGTTTTAATCAATTTATTGCGCCCATTGGCGTCAGACATTTGAGTACATGGTAATACAGTAATATTGTTTACATCTACATTGTAATTCAGTTATACCTAAGGAATAAAAAAAAATTATATACAGACATTTAAGTACATATTTAAACATTATTCTTTATATCTATAGCATATACTGAAGGCTATACAAAGGAATACAAAATAAAGTATAGACAGATATTTAGTACATATCAAAAATAATATTGCTCATTTCTATATATTTATGGTTATGCAAATGAATTCATATGGAATACAAATCAAATTTAGTTTGATTTCTTAGGTAGGTTGTACCTATCTTTAATTAACATAATAAAACAGCTGATTATTCAATATCCACCAAAGTGAGGATGGCGCATGAGGATCTCATCGAGCAAATCATTATCTGTCAATAACTTTTTACATGTATCAACTACTGTGAGTCTTTGGGGTAATATGTCACTAACAAGAGGACATTCCAGGCAATAGTGTTCCAGGGTGTTGGCGTTGGGTGCGTCACATAACCTACAGGAGGAGAAGTGAGGAACTCCATCTTGCTCAGCCACCTGCCAAACTGGTCGCCAACCTAGCCGAAGACGCGCACAAATCACGTTATTTTGACGAACCATGAGTCCACTGCGGCGATATTTATGTTGGTGAGGAAAGAAGTGATCATAATGCTGTATTGATATACTGGTGGCTCTCTCGGCATTACTACGATGATGGGTAGGTGAGCGAGCAGCTTGGCGCACCATTTTTCTGCAGCACAGGAGAGATGGACTGGGAGCATCAACATCTGGAGGATCCAATTGACAGGCAGCCTTTGCGAGATGGTCAACGGTGTTGTTAGCCAGAAGACCCACGTGAGAGGGAATCCATAGGAAGTGCACTACCAGTGAGCTCATGTTGGCCATGTCTAGTTGCCTATGTATTTGTGTAACCAGGGGCTGGTATGCTGGCTTATTACAGAGAGAGAGAGAGAGAGAGAGAGAGAGAGAGAGAGAGAGAGAGAGAGAGAGAGAGAGAGAGAGAGAGAGATGTTTTGTTATTAAATCTCTCTTTTTTTTTATACATCCTATTATGGTGGAAGAACTTCATCATCGTATAAAACTAACGTGAATATGAACCCAGACAGGAATTGCATATGATAAATACATCTACCAGGTATATTATCAAGTTTTTACGTCAACAGCAACTCTAAAGATATTAAATGCAATGGATGAAAGTCATTTTCCCATTTAGGATCGATCTTTTGATTTTAAGTTATTGAACGGGGAGAGGGTTTTTGTAGTCAGCAGTTATTATTATTATTACTTTCTAAGCTACAACCCTGATTGGAAAGGCAGGATGCTGTAAGCCCAATGGCTCCAACACGGAAAGGAATTAAGGAAACGTAGAATAGTGTACTGTACCCTCAAGCAAGAGAACTCTAACCCAAGACAGTTGACGACCATGGTACAGAGGCTATGGCACTACCCAAGACTAGAGAACATTGGTTTGATTTTGGGGTGTCTTTCTCGCAGAAGAGCTGCTTCCGATAACTAGAGGCTCTTCTAGCAACTGAACAATTACAGTGCAGTAGTTAACCCCTTGGGTGAAAAAGAATTGTTTGGTAATCTCAGTGTTGCCATGTGTATGAGGATAGAAGAGAATCTGTAAAGAATAGGCCAGACTATTCGGTGTATGTGTAGGCAAAGGGAAAGAACCGTAACCAGAGAGAAGAACCCGAAGTAGTACTGTCTGGCCAGTCATAGGACCCCATAATTCTTTAGCGGTAGTATCTCAACGGGCAGCTGGTGCCTTGGCCAACATACTACCTGGGAAAGCTGGACAAGTACTTACATGGCATGGTGTAGACGGCTGGAACCTGATGAAGATGCATATAAGGTCGGTATCAGGCCAGGAGAAGCCACAGGTTAATAATGAAGCTTCTGTCATGTTGATGGCTGGATAATCTGTAAAGATTTATTGAAAGCATTTTCACCTGTTTGTTGGTGTTATTATTATTATTATTATTATTATTATTATTATTATTATTATTATTATTATTATAGCTACAACCCTAGTTGGAAAAGCTGATGCTATATGTCCAAAGGCTCCAATTGGAAAATAATAGTCCATTGAAGAAATTAAATAGGGAAATGAACTACAAAAGAAGTAATGAACTATTAGAATCAGATATTTTGAGGGCAGTAACAATATTGAAAGAGTATTTTCATACATAAGCTATAAAAAGATACTTATATCAGACCTTTTGCTCAAGCAATATATTTGTGATTGTCTTAGGGTGAATAGATTTTATCTTGATAAAGTATATGATATTTAATAGCTATTTATTTGTTTTTCGCTTAGTTGTATTGGTACAGTGCAAGTTGAGTTATATAGTCGAAGGTCATCGAAATATTTTGGAAAAATTCCAAGTAATGATTAATGATTATCTTATGAGTATTGCTTGAGAATGGAAAAGTATATAACGTCCTCAATTAGTCAGAGCCTAAAACTTCTGAATGGTTTTATTTAATCATCACTTTAAAAGAAAAGATATTTAACCTCAGGAAGTAATGCTCGTTAAATTATCGTTCTAATTTGGGATGCAAACTGAGCATAAGTTTGACGCACTGATAGAGGTTAAGATTTTTGGCTGACACCATCTGTAGACCCAGTTATAGCTAATACAGAAACTCTAGAGAAAACGTAATCATATTTGGTAATAAGTGATTCCTAAGGTAAAATATGTATGCATTTTATAAATGTAAATAGCTATTGTTTACCATGTTCTGTCCAACCAAATCCAGCCAAGGACAGGGTTGTACTTATAGTCACTAGATCAGCTTGTATCGCAGCATTAGCCAGGCAGATTGGAGAAACTCTGCTGTTAAGAGTGAAGCCTTTGCCTGGCATTGTTATGATTGCCATGTTGTAGACACCCTGGAAAGAGTAGGATAAGACTAGTATGTTGTCTTGACATTTTATCTATATCTTAAGTATTTAGTATCAAGTATTTCCTGACCTGCAAAGCATGCATGTCGTATGGACAATACACAGTGGGTTCTTAGTCTAAAATAAAGAATGAAGGGGTGAATTAGACAATAGACAGTGGGTTCTTAGTTTGAAATGAAGAATGAAGGAGTGGATTGGACAATAGACAGTGGGTTCTTAGTTTGAAATGAAGGATGAAGAAGTGAATTGGATAATAGACAGTGGGTTCTTAGTTTGAAATGAAGAATGAAGGAATGAATTGGATAATAAGACAGTGGGTTCTTAGTTTGAAATGAAGAATGAAGGAGTGAATTGGACAATAGACAGTGGGTTCTTAGTTTGAAATAAAGAATGAAGGAGGGAATTGGATAATAGACAGTGGGTTGTTAGTTTGAAATGAAGAATGAAGGAGTGAATTGGACAATATACAGTGGGTTCTTAGTCTGAAATAAAAAATGGAGTGAATTGGACAATAGACAGTGAGTTCTTATTTTGAAATGAAGAATAAAGGAGTGAATTGAACAATACACAATGGGTTCTTAGTTTGGGAAAACATGAAGGAATGAATTTCAAAGAAACTAAATTACTTCGTGTAATGACTTCTGCAATAAACCTTACTGGCTGATTTCATGAATAGGGGCACCTTAATGAGACAACAATAACAAATTAGTGTTTGCATGGATGTCCTTCTTTCCCCCTAAACTTTGATAATTACATAGTTGTCAATTGATGCTCCAGTTCAATTTTTATCAAGGACTTTTGTCAAAACAAGATTAAATTTCAACTTAATGATACTTTTAATTTGAAATGCGATTCTGTGTACTCACGATATGAAGAGATCCGCGTCTGATGATCTCATAACTTTGAAAACCTAAAAGGTTCTGATCTCATTTTCCTTTTGCTTTTGGGAGAACAGTCATTTTAATTAGAGGTTAGACCAGAAAAGATATACCAATTGCCATTGATGATTCTTCTTCAAATACGCCGATTTCCAGGCATATTAAAAAAGATTTTGAAAGATCACAAGATCATATACAGAAGTGATTTCGAATAAAAGAAAACTTTTCACTGGACTTTTTGTTCTTACAGTATAGGAGCTAGTTATATGTGATTAATATATTTACATGAATATACACTAATCATTTAAAGCTATTCCACAAAGCCTTTAAGATCTCAGAAGAAAAACATATCACGAGGAATCCATTTATGTTTTATTAACTATACTTTCATTTTGTTCTCATAGCAATATAATTACTTTTGTTGAGATGGCCAATACCATTTGGCCTTCCCTTTTATTTTGTTCTCATAACAATGGAATTACTTTTGTTTAGATGGCCAATACCATTTGGCCTTCTCTTTCATTTTGTTCTCATAGCAATAGAATTACTTTTGTTTAGATGGCCAATCCCATTTGGCCTTCCCTTTTATTTTGTTCTCATAGCAATGGAATTACTTTTGTTTAGATGGCCAATCCCATTTGGCCTTCTCTTTCATGTTATTCTCATAGCAATGGAATTACTTTTGTTTAGATGGCCAATCCCATTTGGCCTTCTCTTTCATGTTGTTCTCATAGCAATGGAATTACTTTTGTTTAGATGGCCAATCCCATTTGGCCTTCTCTTTCATGTTGTTCTCATAGCTATTGAATTACTTTTGTTTAGATGGCCAATCCTATTTGGCCTTCTTTTTCATTTTGTTCAGATAGAAATAGAATTGTTTTTGTTTAGATGGCCAATCCCATTTAGCTTACTACTGAATCCATGGCCAATACCATTTGACCTTCCCTTTTATTTTGTTCTCATAGCAATGGAATTACTTTTGTTTAGATGGCCAATCCCATTTGGCCTTCTCTTTCATGTTGTTCTCATAGCAATGGAATGACTTTTGTTTAGATGACCAATCCTGTTTGGCCTTCTCTTTTATTTTGTTCTCATAGCAATGGAATTACTTTTGTTTAGATGGCCAATCCCATTTGGCCTTCTCTTTCATGTTGTTCTCATAGCAATGGAATTACTTTTGTTTAGATGGCCAATACCATTTGGCCTTCTCTTTTATTTTGTTCTCATAGCAATGGAATTACTTTTGTTTAGATGGCCAATCCCATTTGGCCTTCTCTTTCATGTTGTTCTCATAGCAATGGAATTACTTTTGTTTAGATGGCCAATCCCATTTGGCCTTCTCTTTTATTTTGTTCTCATAGCAATGGAATTACTTTTGTTTAGATGGCCAATCCCATTTGGCCTTCTCTTTCATGTTGTTCTCATAGCAATAGAATTACTTTTGTTTAGATGGCCAATCCCATTTGGCCTTCTCTTTCATGTTGTTCTCATAGCAATGGAATTACTTTTGTTTAGATGGCCAATCCCATTTGGCCTTCTCTTTCATGTTGTTCTCATAGCTATTGAATTACTTTTGTTTAGATGGCCAATCCTATTTGGCCTTCTTTTTCATTTTGTTCAGATAGAAATAGAATTGTTTTTGTTTAGATGGCCAATCCCATTTAGCTTACTACTGAATCCATGGCCAATACCATTTGACCTTCCCTTTTATTTTGTTCTCATAGCAATGGAATTACTTTTGTTTAGATGGCCAATCCCATTTGGCCTTCTCTTTCATGTTGTTCTCATAGATATAGAATTACTTTTGTTTCGATGGCCAATCCCATTTGGCCTTCTCTTTCATGTTGTTCTCATAGCAATGGAATTACTTTTGTTTAGATGGCCAATCCCATTTGGCCTTCTCTTTCATGTTATTCTCATAGCAATAAAATTACTTTTATTTAGATGGCCAATCCCATTTGGCCTTCTCTTTCATGTTGTTCTCATAGCAATGGAATTACTTTTGTTTAGATGGCCAATCCCATTTGGCCTTCCCTTTTATTTTGTTCTCATAGCAATGGAATTACTTTTGTTTAGATGGCCAATCCCATTTGGCCTTCTCTTTCATGTTGTTCTCATAGCAATGGAATTACTTTTGTTTAGATGGCCAATCCCATTTGGCCTTCTCTTTTATTTTGTTCTCATAGCAATGGAATTACTTTTGTTTCGATGGCCAATCCCATTTGGCCTTCTCTTTCATGTTGTTCTCATAGCAATAGAATTACTTTTGTTTAGATGGCCAATCCCATTTGGCCTTCTCTTTCATGTTGTTCTCATAGCAATGGAATTACTTTTGTTTAGATGGCCAATCCCATTTGGCCTTCTCTTTCATGTTGTTCTCATAGCTATTGAATTACTTTTGTTTAGATGGCCAATCCTATTTGGCCTTCTTTTTCATTTTGTTCAGATAGAAATAGAATTGTTTTTGTTTAGATGGCCAATCCCATTTAGCTTACTACTGAATCCATGGCCAATACCATTTGACTTTCCATTTAATTTTGTTCTCATAGCAATAGAATTACTTTTGTTTAGATGGCCAGTCCCATTTAGCTTTCAGTACTGAATCCCTCCTCTCTTCACCTGAAGCCTGAGCTACATAGAAGAGCATTTCATACAACCATGCAATTATGCTTACTCCTCCGTTGTTGACGTCGAAGTCGTCGTAAAGTGTGACGTTATCCGAATACAGAATCTGAGCAGCTGGCGTTTCAGACGTTGAAATGTCGTACTCACCGGCCATGACTCGTACATTGACATTATCTACCCTGTCAAAATGATAAGAAGATAAGAAGAGAGTCTGTGCATTCAGATTTTTACAGGAATTATTATTATTATTATTATTATTATTATTATTTTAAGATAAACTAAGTACACTCGGGCACACTAATCTATCTTATTTCTCTTCCTCTGTTTTTGTTTATATATGAAAGATCAAAATTATTTTTTTTATTGTTCATAGAATGTTTAATCTAAATTATTCATTACTTCTCTTATAGTTTATTTATTGCCTTTTTCCTTTCTTCACTGGGCTATTTTTTCCTGTTGGAGCCCTTAGGCTTATAGCATCCTACTTTTCCAACTAGGATTGTAATTTAGCATGCAATGGTAATAATAACAATACATATAATTTACATATATATTATATATATATGTATATATATATATATGTATATATATATATATATATATATATATATATATATATATATATATATATATATACACAGTATATATATGTATGTGTGTATATATATATATATATATATACACAGTATATATATGTATGTGTATATATATATATATAATATATATATATTTGTATAGAGAGATGATTTTTACCCAGTAGGTGTCTCTTGGAAGAAACAGTAAGCTGCCGTGACCACGTGTATTCTCGAGATGAGATAACCCGTGCATCTAACGAAGACATTGTCCCTCATGATGTCTACAGTAATAACCCAAGGGTAGACCAGAGGCGCATTGTTCGTCTGGCTGATACGACTTGAAAACCCGTTTGCATTGCCGCAGATGTCATCTGTTTGAAGAAAATTCCATGTTTAAAGGGTGCTCATTATTTAGAGGACAATGCCAGTGTCATAGCTATGATAGAAGAAAGGGACAGTGGCAGTGTCATAGCAATGTTAGAAGGAAGGGACAATGACGGTGTCATAGCTATGATATGAGGAAGGACAATGACAGTGTCATAGCTATAATATAAGGAAGGGAGAATGACAGTGTCATTTCTATGATAGAAGGAAGGGACAATGACAGTGTCATAGCTAAGATAGAAGAAAGGGACAATGACGGTGTCATAGCTATAATAGAAGCAAGGGTCAATGACAGTGTCATAGCTAAGATAGAAGAAAGGGACAATGACAGTGTCATAGCTATGATAGAAGGAAGGGACAGTGACGGTGTCATAGCTATGATATAAGGAAGGGACAATGACATTGTCATAGCTAAGATAGAAGAAAGGGACAATGACAGTGTCATAGCTATGAGAGAAGAAAGGGACAGTGGCAGTGTCATAGCAATGTTAGAAGGAAGGGACAATGACGGTGTCATAGCTATGATATGAGGAAGGACAATGATAGTGTCATAGGTATGATAGAAGGAAGGGACAATGACAGTGTCATAGCTATGATAGAAGGAAGGGATACTGATAGTGTCATAGGTATGATAGAAGGAAGAGACAATGACAGTGCCATAGCTATGATAGAAGGAAAAACAATGACAGTGTCATAGCTATGATAGAAGGAAGGGACAACGACGGTGTCATAGCTATGATATGAGGAAGGACAATGACAGTGTCATAGCTATGATAGAAGGAAGGGACAATGACAGTGTCATAGCTATGATAGAAGGAAGAGACAATGATAGTGCCATAGCTATGATAGAAGGAAGGGACAATGACAGTGTCATAGCTATGATAGAAGGAAGGGACAATGATAGTGTCATAGGTATGATAGAAGGAAGGGGCAATGACAGTGTCATAGCTATGATAGAAGGAAGGGACAATGCCAGTGTCATAGCTATGATAGAAGAAAGGGACAGTGGCAGTGTCATGGCAATGTTAGAAGGAAGGGACAATGACGGTGTCATAGCTATGATATGAGGAAGGACAATGACAGTGTCATAGCTATGATAGAAGGAAGGGACAATGACAGTGTCATAGCTATGATAGAAGGAAGGGACAACAACAGTGTCATAGCTATGATAGAAGGAAGAGACAATGACAGTGCCATAGCTATGATAGAAGGAAGAGACAATGACAATGTCATAGCTATGATAGAAGGAAGAGACAATGACAGTGTCATAGCTAAGATAGAAGGAAGGGACAATGACAGTGTCATAGCTATGATAGAAGGAAGGGACAATGATAGTGTCATTGGTATGATAGAAGGAAGGGGAAATGGCAGTGTCATAGCTATGATAGAAGGAAGGGACAATGCCAGTGTCATAGCTATGATAGAAGAAAGGGACAGTGGCAGTGTCATAGCAATGTTAGAAGGAAGGGACAATGACGGTGTCATAGCTATGATATGAGGAAGGACAATGACAGTGTCATAGCTATGATAGAAGGAAGGGACAATGACAGTGTCATACCTATGATAGAAGGAAGAGACAATGACAGTGTCATAGCTATGATAGAAGGAAGGGACAACGACAGTGTCATAGCTATGATAGAAGGAAGAGACAATGACAGTGCATAGCTATGATAGAAGGAAGGGACAATGGCAGTGTCATAGCTATGATAGAAGTAAGAGACAATGACAGTGTCATAGTCAGGACAGTGCCCAAGAGATGGACCAGACATACATATGATCAGCACCCAAGCTAGAACTATGGGGGACCCGGCAGTGTCTGCTGATGTCAGCAGGTAGACCTGTAGGCTCCCCAACCCTTCTATCCTTAGCTCACAAGGACACTACAAGAACGTATCGAGCTTGAGAGGGACTCGAACCCCAGGCAGGGGCTTTTTTAAAAGGCCACTGCAACCCATGTAGCATTTTTGAAGTTATTGTATGTCTCGAAAGACTCCCTTATCTTTTTGTATGGATGATTATTAAAGAAGTCAATGAAACAGGAGCAAACAGACACTTACCGCAGAGTAGTGGTGTAGGTGGTGTCGTGGTGGTCGTGGTTTGGGTCGTTGTAGTAGTTGAAGTCGTTGTTGTTTCTGGTAGCGCAGCTGTCAATTGAAAGCGGAATTAAATACTCTGAGATTTTAGTCACCTTGATTTTTACCTCTTCCTATAGCTCTTCATTTTGGGATGTAGATAAGTATCTCTATAAAACAAGACAACTCATAATCTTTTAAAGTCACGTAGAATTCCCTCTTTATGTTTTCCAGATTCTATTTGCCATCATCTCATTCCTGCTCCCAAACTCCTATATGATTAGAATCACAGTCATGTATGAGAAGTACTTACAATTCCAGATGTATTCGGAGATTTTGTATACCGTTTGCGGTGCTGGAGAGACATGTTTTGCCCCTATATTGTACCACATGATATTGCACATTAATAATACTTTGAGCACAGTTCTGGAAGGCTCTACAATTCTAAGTGTTAAGTTTTTTTGTGATATTCATAGGATTTATTAAATTGTCGATTATAGTTTCCTAAGAAAGCAAAAACAAATTTGATATTCTTTCCCATCGCCAGTCACATAAAATATACGCAAAGCAAATAGACTTCTTTCTCAGAAGTAACTTGAAATACCAAAGTTCTTTGATTGACGTTGGGCATTGCCAGTGATGGGAAGGGGTCTAGGATGTAAGAGTAACAGATGGTTGTAGGTGGTGAAGGGGGATATGGATGGGGTCGGACAAGGAAGAAGAGGCAGGGAATGGAAATAATAATAATAATAATAATAATGATAATAATAATAATAATTATTATTATTATTATTATCATTATTATTTTTATTATTATTATTGTCATTATTATTATTATTATTATTATTATTATTATTATTACTACTTGCTAAGCTACAACCCTAGCTGGAAAAGCCGGATGCTATAAGCCCATAGGTACCAATAGGGAAAATAACCCAGTAAGGAAAGGAAACAGGGAAAATAAAATATCTTGAGAATAGTAACAACAGTAAAATAAGTATTTCCTAAATAAACTATAAAAACTTTAACAAAACAAGAGGAAGAAAAATTAGATAGAATAGCGTGGCCAAGTGTACCTTCAAGCAAGAGAACTCTATCTCAAGACAGTGACTTAGTTATTGTTGACCTTTTCTTACAGTTTTGCTCTTTTTTTTTTCTTTTTTTTTGCATGAAATACAGCAGGATTTTAGAAAAAAGAATAAGATGAATAACATTACCAACCGTGTGTCACACGATCGTACATAGTTCATTTTGTGTATATATTATGCTTGTATCTTCGCTCTCCCCTCGCAATAAAAAGAACCTGAAAAAACATGTCTTGTTTTTCTCATCGGTAACGGTGTTGATTTTGAACAGGAAATTTCCTGTTGCCTTAAGCTTTAGTTTATAAAGGAGAGTGTTCTATAATAAACTCACTAAGTTGCTTTCATCCTGTCTTTGAGTCACAACCTATTCTCGGCCCGTCACAAACACCATAAGGACATTGCACTTCAGAGGAATATGTGTCAACTCCCTGCTCCCAGGCGAATTGAATGGGTATGTACTGAAGAATATATTAAATTGTATATAACTCACATGCACAGATGGTTCCTGTGTAACCATGCCAGCGAATTCTGTGATTGCTCGCAAATCTAACGTACATTAGGGCTTTATCTCGGGAGTTGATATTGAAGTTGTAGAACTGACCACATTTCCTAGAAAAAAAAAAGCATAGTAAGCATTATGGTCTGCGTTGTAAGGACTGTATGATCATGTACACTGTGCAGGTTGTATAGGTTATTGCCACTGCCCGGCAGTGTACTGTAGTTCTGTGTCAGAGGGCTGGATTTACGACTAAATTATGATTTCGGACTGAATCCATCATTATATACATATATATATATATATGTATATATATATATATATATATATATATATATATATATATATATATATATATATATATATATATACACACGTGTGTGTATATATATATGTATATGTATGATATGCTGTCAGAAGATTATTCACGTGACCTAATATATAGCAAAAGCCAGTAGGATATAATGAAATATTTTAGTACAAAATATATTCGTGTATTTTAATATACACTTCTTCAGGGGGTACAGTACCCTGAAGAAGTGTGTGTTAAAATGCACGAAGGCAGTTTGTACTAAAATATTATTTCCTGCTGGCTTTTGCTATATATATATATATATATATATATATATATATATATATATATATATATATATATATATATGTATACACGCACACACACACACACATATATATATATATATATACACACACGCACTCACATATATATATATATATATATATATATATGCATGTGTATGTCTGTGTGTGTACGTATTTTTTCATATGCTTTGCAATGAGTTAACTGTATTACTGTACGAAAATGTGGCATAAAATGTCTTGTATCAAATCAGATACTGAAATTGGATTTGAAGTCAATGTTATAAAAACAATTATTGAAAGAAGGAAAACGTTCCTGATTTTTAAAGCTAATTTTACTGTGAAGATAAACATGTATGTGTTGTCTGTCGGATGTGCCAATTCTCTGACCCTTTACATCGTGTCATATAATAGAAAAACTTACATGGTGCCATAACAAGACTGAAGAAAGACTGTATAATTAATTAGAAAACTTATCTCTTAGCTTTAAGTATTGTGTCATGCATTACAGTTAATTATAGCATATTATTTACTGTATCTCTACTTAAGCGCTGAACATTCAAGCCGATTATCAAGTATTTATCTGGACACCTTTTATTTCACGGCTGCATTTTTATCAACGGAACTGGGATAAAGTTGATAATCGAAATTGCTTCTTAATGGCTCTTACTTTGTTACTGTACTTCCCACTCTAACGGCCAACTTATCTCTGTGGCATCCCCTGCTGATCTGGAGGCCTCCAACAGGCACGGAGAAGGTCATGACGCTTTCGGCGTGTGTCTGGGGAAAAAAAAAAAGAACAGAACTGTACAGTAAGTGTGCTTATTCCCAAGAAAATTATGCTATACTGGTGTACCCTACCCGTCAAAACTGCTTTTCCGTCTAAACATCCTCCCCAGTCATTCCTGGCTTTTCTTTTCCCCACATTATCAGTTACTGGAATACTTAGCATGCTCTGCTTAGTAATTTTCATTACAGATTCAACCCTTCCCACCCGTTCCACTTTTTCCTGACTATAACCCGCTGATTCGGCAATTTGTTGGAGGATTGGGGTTTTCGAATGGACCTCTAGAGGCACCTCCTCTCATCATGATATGACTATTCCCTCTCCCTCAACCCAAGGGGCGGGGAGAAACCGAGTAATCATATGTTTGGCAATGCCGCTGAGCGTGACGGGAAATATATATATATATATATATATATATATATATATATATATATATATATATATATGTGTGTGTGTTTGTGTATATATATATATATATATATATATATATATATATATATATATATATATATATATATCATCATTATCATCATCATCCGCCGTTGCTAGTCCACTGCAGAACAAAGGCCTCAGCTGTGTCCTTCCACCTGCGTCTGTTTATAATCTTTCAGTGCCAGTCCACACTTGCAAACTTTCCTAATTCGTCAAGCTAGACACACTGCTCTTTATTATATAGCGGAGATGTATTCTGTTTGAGGAATATATGAAAATGTTATCCTTTCATGTAGGGAGTCATCTGAAGTGAGCTCTTGCCCCTTTGTATAGATATTACGGATACTACTCAAAATGATTGTTCGGTTTATTTTTGGATATTATAACCAATTCTATGGTAAAATTCAAGGTTGGTCGATTTTCTTGGCGTTTAAGGATTTTGAGCAGCTATCGTTGTGTGAAACGTGTAATTATTGGACATTCTTTTGCGGGAAGGATATTTTTGCAAAACCCCTGAAATTATAGAGGTTTTGTAAAGGATATTATACTACTAGAATCTCTCTGTCTCTCTCTCTCTCTCTCTCTCTCTCTCTCTCTCTCTCTCTCTCAATGTATATTGAGCAGCTATCGTTGTCTGAAACATGCAAGTATTGTAAAGGACGTTATACTATGAGAATCTCTCTCTCTCTCCTCTCTCTCTCTCTCTCTCTCTCTCTCTCTCTCTCTCTCTCTCTCTCTCTCTCTCTCTCACTTAGTTATTAGTACTTACAGTGTAAGTCCAGCGATAGTCGACATTATTGGGGTATTTTGCTGGATATCTTGGAGATTTGTTAGTCACGCACGTCCCTGGAGCTATGTATTCGCTAACTGAAATAAAAACGTTGTGATGAGGATAGAAGTCTGGATATAGAAAGTTACCCTTTCTAAACTACTGTGAAGAGAAGAGGGTTATAGATGCTTTCATTCAGGTATTTGTGAAGAGCATTGAGAGATTAGAACTCATTCCTTCTTGGTGTGATGTCCTTTTTTGTCTTGATTACGTGCACGTTTAGTTTATTAGGGAAACCAGACATGTGTTAAATGCATTGTCAAATGCATTATGCATTTTTTTACTCTGTCAAATGTATTATGCATTTTTGCTCTTGTCAAATGCATTATGCTTTTTTTACCCTATCAAATGCATTATGCTTTTTTTTACCCTGTCAAACGCATTATGCATTTTTGACTCCGTCAAATGCATTATGCATATTTTGATCCTGTCAAATGCATTATGCATTTTTGACCCTGTCAAATGCATTATGCATTTTTTACCCTGCCAAATGCATTATGCATTTTTGACTGTGTCAAATGCATTATGCATTTTTTACCCTGTCAAATGCATTATGCATTTTTTACCCTGTTAAATGCATTATGCATTTTTGACACTAGGGAAAAGTAGGTTATTATTTCTTCCTTTTTCTGTTTGTAAAATGTCGATTTGGTAGCACATTTCGAAGTTACAAACCAGACTATAGAATATGTGGAGGAGTTTCAAATAAAAGAATACTGTCAAAATAGTAATTCAGTTACCTAACATTTTTTACTTGGTAGACATTTTCTACAATTCATTATATAAACAATACCTAGATATTTCTGATGTGATATATATAATTGAATATTGCATTTAGTAGATGTAGATTATTGTTAGAAGGGAAGAGAAACATAATATATTATTCTGAAGACAGACAGAAAGAAATAATGCAAGGTTTGTTTTTCTTTGGGAAAAATTGCATGAGCCTCTTGTTTTAAAGCTTCATTGAATTTCCCTGGAACTTACTTTCATATTATGTACTGGTACATATTTTAACAAGCAAATTCTTCTCAAACTGGACTCTTATTGGATAAAATAACTTAACGTTTACATAAGGATTATGTGTGCTCAAAAGTAGCACTGACCTAACCACAGAGAGGAGAGAATATTAATTTTGTTCTCTCTCTCTCTCTCTCTCTCTCCTCTCTCTCTCTCTCTCTCTCTCTCTCTCTCTCTCTCTCTCTCTCTCTCTCTCTCTCTCTCTCTCTCTCTCTCTCAGTAGACAGTATATATATATCTATATATATATATATATATATATATATATATATATATATATAATATTTATATTATATATATGTATATATATATTACATATATGTATATATATTATATATATGTATATATATTATATATATGTATATATATATATATATATATATATATATATATATATATATATATATATATATATATATATATATATATACACACACCCTTACATACACCCACTCTTTGCTTTATGCATGTTTAAGGTTTTTATGTTCCGTCGGCGTCTGGCTTAACTTGGCGGTCACCCAGCCAAGTGCTGACCAGGTATAGTGTTACTTAACTTAATTGGGAAGACTAGAGTCATAGACACCGATCCACTGTGACCCCAGATAAGCTTGGATTCAGGTAACAATAGACATTATTTGGACGAGACTTTCGAGAAGGTCTACCTTCACCTGGCTTCCTCGGTAATTTCAATGCCATGCATATACTTTTTATTCATGATGGTAATACCTTTGCCTTTGTCTAGCTTTGAAAATATAAAGTCTTTGTTTTCACTTAGATTTCTTAGTATTTGTATGTCATTTTGATCAAACAATGGTACCTTGATCAAAATGACATAAAAATACTTTATATTTTCCAAGCCAGACAAAGGGAAAGGTATTACCATCATGAATAAAAGTGATTATGTAAAAAAAAAATTATGAATATACTTTATCTAGTTATTCTTGAAGAGAGATTCAATCAGAGAAGCAAAACACCACTGTACTCACATGTGTAAATCGTAGCAGCTCTGTGCTCGTCGTCATCTTCTGGCACGTCTGTGCCACACCAGTAGCAAGTTTCCGAGTCTTCGACGATCGTGTAGGGGTCGTCGTCAGTAACATTGGATTCTGGGATGATGAAGTCGGGGATCTCCACTTTCCTCTGGGATTCGCTCTTTATTTCTTTGACAACAGTTTCTTCTTTCACTTTGGATACTTCGTTCAGGTTCATGTACTTTTCAATATGGTCGAGAGGGGAAACCTGATATCAGAAATAGTTTTAATTCATCTTTATTTTACTCTTATTAACGATAAATTGTTTTGATTTAATCGTTAAGTTAATGTTTCGTCTGATTACATTATATGGAGTTGCTGGAATATTATCATGTTATTGAAATATTTTAGGCAATTTGAAATATATTGCTGAATTTTTTTTTTCATTGGATCCTATAAAATGCAACAAATAGAATATTTTTAGTTTCTATAAATAAAGCTATTCAACATTTCCAGTTGAATAAATGCAGCTATGTAAATTAGATATCAAAACCTTGCTGCTACTTCTGTGACAGGGAAAGGACTGTAACTCTATTTGAGTAATAGATTTTATAAATGCAGCAGAATCTTTTAGTTTAATTGATAAATAGTTTTGAATTTATCAAGATGAAAACGTTTGCCTTTGCAAGAGGCATTGAGCAAAAAATTTTGTTTTATATTATCGTAGAGCAGAGGTTCCCAATAATTTTGTTCGTCTGCGCCCCTTGGGCTATTTTATAGATTCATATGTACCCCAAATATTGGGGAGGAATATATATATATATATATATATATATATATATATATATATATATATATATATATATATACATATATAGATATATATTAATTTTATTACTCAATTCTAATGCAGATTACATAGTTAATTTTGGTGTACTGGTTATTCTCTCGGATCCAATGTACCCCCTGAAGAGTAAAAATATACCACTAGGGGTACGTGTGCCCCAGGTAGAGAACCCCTGTTCTAAAGGGTAGGAAGCTGAATATATTTGATTGATTAGGGATAGCTATAAGACATTGAGAAGGCAAAGATAGTGGAGACTGCACGTAGGCTATAATGTTTTTTTAATATATTGACCACTCTTGCCAGGGTATGGCTATTCACTCTCGCCACGGTATGACTTCCCTCCCCCCCTTACTCAAGAGTAGTTATACCTTTCCCGCTGCGTGACCGAAAGTAAATATAAATATATATATACAGTATATATATATATATGTGTATATATATATATATATATGTATATATATATAGATGAGAGAGAGAGAGAGAGAGAGAGAGAGAGAGAGAGAGAGAGAGAGAGAGAGAGAGAGAGAGAGAGAGAGAGAGAGAGAGAGAGAGAGAGAGAGAGAGAGGAGGGGGGGCATGCACTTGCTCTTTATAATTTTAATATATCCTGATTTATTCATAGCTTTGTTAGCTACCTTTGGTATTTTCTCATTTTCAATTACATCACGAATATATTAACCTTCATCTCTCCTATTTCCTTATCTTCAAGGTCACTACGGCCTCTAATCTCATTGCCTCTTTTGTTGTCCTTACATGTAACTAATTTTTAACGATGGGGATAACTTTTATATTTGGAACCTATTTTTAACTACCTTTTAATGATAAGATCACTGCTTTATCTTTAAACCTTCTGAGCTGAGTTGTAACTCATTTTTAATTATTTGCATCTCCACTTTATATTCAAAACCTTATTTGTAACTACTTTTAACGATGGGGATAACTTTATTAGATCATAGAGCGTACTTGTATGTACTTTTTAATGATAAGATCACTGCTTTAGACCTTTGGAGTTGACTTGTAACTTATTTTTGATTATATGGATCTCCACTTTATATTTAAAACCGTATTTGTAACTACTATTAACGTCGGGGAGTCATTGCTATATATTTAGACCTTGCTTGTAACTTATTTTAAAGATACAGATTGCAGCTGTGTCTGTATACATTGATTTTAAGTACTACTTTTAAATACAAGGATCACTACATTTTTTGGACATTGCATGTAATTAATTTTCAACGATTGGGATCACTGCTGTATCTTTGGAGCTTGCCGTTTGTAACTACTTTACAATGTTAGAGATGACTGCTATATCTTTTAGAGCTTGAATTCAACTACTATTAGCAATATACATCAGAAATAGAAATAAATCTAATTCACCCAAGGGGTTAACTAATGTACTGTAATTGTTCAGTGGCTACTTTCCTCTTGGTAAGGGTAGAAGAGACTCTTTAGCTATGGTAAGCAGCTCTTCTAGGAGAAGGACACTCCAAAATCAAACCATTGTTCTCTAGTCTTGGGTAGTGCCATATCCTCTGTACCATGGTCTTCCACTGCCTTGGTTTAGAGTTCTCTTGTTTGAGGGTACACTCGGGCACGCTTATATCTAGTTTCTCTCCCTCTTGTTTTGTTAAACTTTTTATAGTTTTTATAGCAAATATTTATTTTAATGTTGTTACTATACTTAAAATATTTTATTTTTCTTTATTTCCTTTCCTCACTGGGCTATTTTCCATGTTGGGGCCCCTGGGCTTATAGCATCCTGCTTTTCCAACTAGGGTTGTAGCTTAGCATTTAATAATAATAATAATAATAATAATAATAATAATAATAATCAGTGTTAGATTCCTGAACTTTTAACTATTTTTAATTATTTCGATCTAGGCTATAGCTTTAGAGCTGTACTTTGTAACTGCTTTTCAAGACAGGAATATCTGCCATGTCTTTGTAACTAATTTCAACGATATAAATTACTGCTCCAGCTAAATATGACTGACGTTCGAACTTAATGTTGTGATTTTCCAATTTCTTATGTTTTCAAAATGATTACTTTCAGCAACATTTTCCTTTATTCTAACACAACATTTCGGTCTGTATATTTTTTGTTATGCCATGTAGATCTAGAATTAGTGTAATTTTATTGTTGTTAACAATTTTTTTATATATATTTCCGTTCATGAATTAATATTTCAAATCGAACTTCCTGGTTAGTTAATGTCTTGTGTACATTTGTTGTGGTTTAAGTAACACAACAGACAATGCTTAATAAATTACTTCATTCTAGCCAGACATTATTATTATTATTATTATTATTATTATTATTATTATTATTATTTGATAAGCTACAACCCTAGTTGGTGAAGTAGAGTCCTATAATCCCTGGGACTCCAACAGAGAAAATAGCCCAGTGAGGAAAGGAAACAAGGAAATATAAAATATTTTAAGAACAGTAACAACATTAAAATAATTTTCTCCTATATAAACTATAAAAACTTCAACAAAACAAGAGGAAGAGAAATAATATAGAATAGTGTGCCCGATTGAACCCTCAAGCAAGAGAACACATTTGAATTGGATTGTTTAATTTCAAAATTTGATTGTCGGAATTTTACAGATTGATGAATATTCAAATTTCTCTATGTCCGCAAATTGTCACTGTAACTTGTCCCCAGAGAAATTGAAGAGCCACAATTTGTAATGACTTTAACATTATGAATATGTTAAAGAATCTTATGTTAATTTCTACACAGCTGTTTAAACGATAGCCAGGGCAGCACCATTTGCGGAATTAATTCATGTTCATTATGACAGTTTGGAAATAGCAAACCTTGGATCAGAATTTGATACGATGTATGTAAAGGGTTCAAAGGTCGCTCATGAATGGCAGAGGCAAGGGACTGACGGTGCCCTAAAGAGACTGACCATTTATACTTCTGATATACACCCAAACACCCCTCTCCATGAAGCTAGGACCAGGGAGGGCCGGACAGTGGCTGTTGGTGACTCAACAGGTAGGTCTAT
>NC_090745.1:2778425-2798425 GCF_036898095.1 Palaemon carinicauda | reverse complement strand
GTTATGAAAAATCTTATGCAACATGCATAATGAACTAATTGAACGACGGTGCCAAAGATTAATATCTAGATCAGGAATAAGAAATTTAATAGACCGTAAGTTTCTGTCAAACAAATTAAGATAAGAATCAGCAGCTGAACAACAGACAGGAGAACAATACTCAAAACAAGGTAGAATGAAAGAATTAAAACACTTCTTCAGAATAGATTGATCACCGAAAGTCTTGTAAGACTTTCTCAATAAGCCTATTTTTTGTGCAATTGAAGAAGACACAGACCTAATCTGTTTCTCAAAAGTAAATTTGCTGTCAAGAATCACACACACACACACACACACAATATATATATATATATATATATATATATATATATATATATATATATATATATATATATATATATATATATACATACATATACACATACAGACACATATAGCCAAACACATTGCTTTTTATTATGTTGGGGAAATTGTTTTTCTCCGAGTCAGGTTGAGTAGAAGTACCTTGCACAGAAGTACACCGTCCAATTCATTTCGTCTTCCCAATTTCTTTTTAGGCGGAATTCACAGGTTTTGGGTATAATTCTTAACTGGGCATTCTGGGTATTTTGTTTGTCAGTTTGATTTCCTTGGCATCGTATCAAATTAGCGTTATTAAGTGTTATTTTACATCAACTCCTCAAAGGTTTTCTGACCGCAATATATTTGCTTTATCCATGATCCATCAGCTCCGAATATTGCACTGGAAAGTATCTTGTTTTTATACTCTTAACAACTATATTTTTACCTGCTGAGTCATCAGCAGCCATTGCCTGGCACTTCCTGGTCCTAGCTCTGATGTAGAAGGAGGGCCTTGGGCGCTGATTATTACGTATATGTGGTTAGTTTCTAGGGCATAGTCACTGTCCCTTGCCTTTGCCATTCATGAGTGACGCCTAAACCTTTAAATTCTCATAATTGAGTGATGGTTGACAGGTGAAGTCTTGTAGAATTGGCATATTGGTAAGAATATAAAGCCACCCGTTGTGATACTATCGCTAGAGAGTTATGGGGTCCTTTGACTGGCCAGATAGTACTACATTGGATCCTTTTCTCTGGTTACGGTTCATTTTCCTTTTGCCTACACATACACCGAATAGTCTAGCCTATTCTTCAAAGACTCTTCTCTGTTCTCATACACCTTACAACACTGAGATTACCAAACAATTATTGTTCATCGAAGGGGTTAGCTACTGTAATGTAATTGTTCAGGGGCCACTTTCCCCTTGGTAAGGGTAGAAAAGACTCTTTCGTTATGGTAAGCAATCCTTCTAAGGGAAGGACACTCCAAAATCACACCATTGTTCTCTAGTCTTGGGTAGTGACATAGCCTCTGTACCATGGTCTTCCACTGTCCTGGGATAGAGTTCTCTTGCTTCAGGGTACACTCGGGCACACTATTCTATCTTATTTCTTTCCCTCTTGTTTTGTTAAAGTTTTTATAGTTTATATAGGAAATATTAATTTTAATGTTGTTACTGTTCTTAAGATATTTTATTTTACCTTGTTTCCTTTCCTCACTGGGCTATTTTCCCTGTTGGAGCCCCTGGGCTTATAGCATCCTGCTTTTCCAAATAGGGTTGTAGCTTAGCAACTAATAATGATAATAATAAATGAAAAAATATATTTATGTATATTGTAATAAGCTATATGAATATAATGCGAGATTCACATTACCTGGAAATTTAAGTTGATATTAGAAAAAGAATATTTTAGATTGGGATAATCTTGGTTTGGTGTTTTTTATAGTTCCTCCCCCCCCCCCAACGTTATCCCTACATTAAGGGGTTGGTCGCCTGATGTTCCCTCTCCAATGCCTTTTTAATGTTTAAAGGCCACTAATGAATGGCAGAGGCAAAGAACAGTGATATTGCCATATCGAGCAGGACAATGCCCTAGAGACTGACCATATACAGTATACATGTGATCAGCGCCCAAACCCCTCTCTACCCAAGCTAGGACCAAGGAGGGCCAGGCAATAGCTGCTGATGACTTGGCAAATAGACTTATAGGCTCCCCCAAACCTCCCATCCTTAGCTCACAAGGATAGTGAGGTTGCAGCGACCAAAGGAACTAACGAGTTTGAGTGATACTCGAACCCCAGCCCGGCACGTTACCACATCGGCCACCACATCCCCCAAAGATATCCTCTTCCACCAAACTTCATTTCTCCATATCATCCTTCACCCTATTTCGCTATCTAATTTTCTGCCTCCCTCTCAATCACCCTCCCCCTAACAGCCCTCCTCATTCAGAACCATTTTACATTTAGATATACAAGGCAAGTGGCTTAATTTTAAGCAAATTCTTTTTTATTTTATGTTTAAACCTTAAGTTGTCAAGTATCTTAGTACGTATAAAAGAGCCTTTTTTGCGATGTCTTTAATACGTTTCTGAAAGAAATCATATTTTATTTGCTAGAGAGATTGTCCACATACTACTACACTAAGCCTTTTTAAACCCATAAATCTGTGGTGAGACAGACTCCGTCTATTATACGATTGATTAAATGGAATTCATTATTAATAAAAAGTACTAGTGGCAATATTATTAGTAATATCACTACATTAATATTAGTAATATTAATAATATGAAGATTATTGTTAATAAAAAGGATGATGATAATTATTAGATTTTTGCCACGTAAGTCAGGGTAATTTATTCTTTGGTTAGTGTTCGTATTATATACTTTTCTCACCAACAAATATTTTACGGGTTTGTTAATGTTGCTTGCTATTCCGCCATAAAATTCTTTTATTATTATTATTATTATTATTATTATTATTATTATTATTACTGGCTAAGCTACAACCCTGGTTGGAAAAGCAAGATGCTGTAAGGCCAAGGGCTCCAACAGGGAAAAATATCTCATTGAGGAAAGGTAAAAAGGAAAAGGAAATATTTTATGAAGAGTAACAACAATTAAAATGTATATCTCCTATATAAATTATAAAAACTTTAACAAGCGGAAGAGAAATAAGATAAAATAGTGTGCTCGAGTGTACCCTCAAGCAGGTATTACTTTTACAGGTAATAGTCCCGTTTGGTCAGGCGTCTAGAAGACTTTTTTTTTGTTTTTTTTATAGCAAAAGTTCTAAGACTAGATTGTTTTCACTGATATGACAATGCCTTTCTTCCTGCAGAACCATATTGATTCAGCTGATTTATTCCCTATCATTCTCCATTTTCAACACGCTCATTAACAATTTTGAAACTACCACACCAATTTTTTGGAACACTGATATATACCTCTGGATGGATGTGATAATTACGGTGTCATATGAAGATTTTTTTTTTTTACATCTGTCTCAGGTTGGTGAAGAACTATGGTAATAGATATGAAGATTGATCGTCTGACAACTATGTTATTTGCAAATCTTAAGTTGTTAAGGTATTTCCCATTAATATTAGTTCTTACGTTTTCCCAATCTAAACACTTAAAAACTCCTCGGCATGCTACATTTCGCTAGAATAAACTGCAAAGATGGGACATATAACGTAGACATGTCAGAAATATAGGAGAAATAGTATTTGTTGATTCGTCAGTTTGAAAAATCGTTGTTCTGATAGTTTTAAAATATCCAGTGGCAATGATTATCCCGAATTCTCATAGTTTGGACAAGATCTGTGAAATGGGGAATGTCTGAAAGTGATATTATTTATCGGTATGCAAAGGGTCTTGAAAATGACAAACTGCTCCTTTTATTTCCCATTACAGCAGCTGACTAACTCTTCATAGAATATTTTTTTACTGTCTAAAAGTGAAGGGTAAATTTTTCACCTAATCACATAGAAAAAAAAAAATCGTTGCTACAGTACATTCTATACGCAAAAATTAGCTTAAGCTCATAAGAATTGATCGGTAAGATTACATCGGCGTTGTCATAATGATAAATTAGTTGAAAAGTTAAAGTAGTATGGAGGAAATTATTTTAATGTATTATCCTGTAACAATTAGATTATAGTTCATTCCAAGTCTGTTATTTTATATTTTCCACACATCTTTTTATTCATTTTTTCATGGTTGTCTTTCGAATTTTACTGTATGGATGAAGTGACATTAATATATTATAATGTAACAATTAGAATATATTTCATTCCAAGTCTGTTATTTTATATTTTTTCCACACATCTTTTGATTAATTTTTTCATGGTTGTCTTTTGCATTTTACTGTCATAATGCGCTTTAACTAAATGTTAATCGGAAGGTAATGTTTAAACAGTTATATTTTGTATCTTATTGTTTCCTTTCCTCACTGAGCTATTTTCCCTGTTGGAGCCCCTGGGCTTATAGCATCCTGCTTTTCCTACTAGGGTTGTAGCTTAGCAAGTAATAATAATAATAATAATAATATACTTTGGACCAACTTATTCTTTCTTTAAATTTGGAATATAATCTGAGGCTTTGGTAAGGCTCCAAGTTTCTGATGCATAAGTTGATGCTGGTAGCACCATCTGATTGAATACTTTTCTTTTCAGAGAAAGTGGCATTTTATATTTCATAATCTCATTTTCTTTACAAAAGGGACCATGCTTATCCTTCTTAATTTCAGTCTCGTGTCCTTGGGAAACACTTACTGCCTGTCCTAAGCATGTATATTAATTAACAATCTCTAGAAGTTAATCAGTATCCGTTACTTTTTGTTTCTGCATTTTCATCAAACATCATCTTAGCTTTACTCATATTCATTTTCAGTCCTACATTTCTGCTCTCTCTATTTATCTTTTACAATTCCCTCCATGATTCACTAAATAGAACTACGTCATCTGCCGATCTTAAGTCGTTAAGATATTCCCTATTAATAATAATTTCTACATTATCCCAATCTATTTTTTTAACCTCTAGGCACGCTATGAATAATCTAAGATAGATGGGTCTCCTTATCTAACTCAAACTCAATCGCAATTCTCACTATTCTTCTGTAGATGTTGGATAGCTTACTTCCCATATAGACGTCACACACATTATACATCTATATCAATATATATATATATATATATATATATATATATATATATATATATATATATATATATATATATATATATGCATATATATGTGTATATATATATATATATATATATATATATATATATATATATATATATATATATATATATATATATATATATATAGTTAATATCATAAAATGTTAAAGAGCATGTAAAAGTTTTTCACGTTGTCCTCATCAACAGTAAAGTATACTCACTTTCATAACGCTATAAATGGTTCCATTCCCTGAATTACCTTCGTTTTAAGATTTTTAACATCTTCGGACGGGGCCACACCCGTGGCTGCGCTGACGTATATGTTGCAAGAGAGAAGAAATAGAAGCAGGGCAATTGGTGGTCGTTGGCGAGTCATGATAACGTTGAAGGGAGCTTCCTTGGTATGAGCCCGGTGCCTTTAGGGGAGAAATTTTGGGAAAGGGGTCCGTTGTGAGAAAAGGAGGGGTCTGCAGCCAGCCCCTGAGATACGATTCTCCACCTATCAATGTTCTCGACACACTGGATACTCTGGAGTACCTCGCACCTGGCAGTCTGCCGTGACGTCAGGGATTATTTATGCGGACGACATATGTCAGATATTTAATCATTCGGGATCCATTTGTGTTTTATGGTTGTGGAAAATTCCTGTAAAGTTCGAGTGGGTGTTTTTACGTAAAGAAACAAGTAAAAGAAGGCATTGAATTCGAAGAATTTAGCTAAATCTATCTATTTTTCCCTGCTGGAGCCCTTGGGCTTATAGCATCTTGCTTTTCCAACTAGGGTTGTACCTTGGCTAATAACAATAGTAAGATTGCGTATAAATATATCGGCATAGAAGGATGTATTATAATTTGGGTCATAGAAGTGACACCTACATGTTTTGGACTTATCCTTGTTTTACTATTGAAGTTAATGAGCAGAGAAGCTAGGAATCTTCCTTCCTAAGGTTACTCCAATTTTACAAATATTATACTGTTATATTGAAGCCTTGGCCAGATAAAATGTCACAGCTCAAATTTGGCCTTATTGGAATTTCTTGACCGTTAGGAATATCATGAAAAAGGTGGGCCTTAAATTCTACTATTAGGTTTGCCTTTTAAAGCTGCGGTTCATTAGAAGATGGCCTTTTCTCACTCAAAATACCTGGCAACCTTGCTTGGCTGTCCATTATATGACCGTTTTCTTTAAAAAAAAAAAAAAAAATCAATGTTCCTTTTTCACTTTTCTTCAGGTCGCTTACAATGTTTGAAGTCCATGAAATCGGATGCTGGTTGTCATTAAGAACCCATAAGGAGTTCTGTGTTAATTAGTTTGGTGATGATTAAGGTTAAGAAAATCTGAGTGTCTTCCTAAATTATTTTGGTGAAAATAAGAAAGATCACAGAAGCTTTTTAAGGATTTTTTTTTATGGATTCAGACTGAAAGGAGGATGGAGAAATTTAAAAATTTATTATTATTACTACTACTACTACTACTACTACTACTACTACTACTACTTGCTAAGCTACAACCCTAGTTGGAAAAGCTGGATGCTATGAAGCCAGGTCTCCAACAAGGAAAAATAGTCCAGTGAGGAAAGGAAACAAGGAAATAAATCAACTACAAAATAAGCAATGAACAATTGAAATAAAATATTTTAAGAACATTAACACCATTAAAATAGATTCACGAGATTTGAAAAAATGGAGTGTGAAGAGGTGATTAAAGATTAAGATTATTATGATAGTAGCCATCATTCATTGAACGAGTTTATAAGTGGAAATGTAAGACTAAACTCCATCCCAGTTAAGACTTTCATAATTTAATGAGTTTATTAGTCGTTCCCGTTTTTGTATGGCCAGATACCCATAACTTTGACGTAACGAGGTCAGACTTGTCATTGAAAAGGTAAGCATCCTTGTCTTTCAAGTTGAGTAAAGTCTATAGTTGTCTATGAAAGGCAGTGTAAAGTTTACCTTTAAAGATAGTTGAAAGTTTACCTTAACAGTTGAAAGTTTACCTTGAAAGACAGTTGAAAGTTTACCTTGAAAGACGGTTGAAATTTTACCTTGAAAAATAGTTGAAAGTTTACCTTGAAAGACAGTTGAAAGTTTACCTTGAAAGACTGTTAAAAGTTTACCATGAAAGACAGTTGAAAGTTTACCTTGAAAGACAGTTGAAAGTTTACCTTGAAAGACAGTTAAAAGTTTACCGTGAAAGATAGTTGAAAGTTTACCTTAAAAGACAGTTAAAATTGTACATGATAGAAAGTTCTCTTGGCTCGTATCATTTCCATAATATTCATTAGCCCAAATCAAATTGTATAACCTGTTCCTATCAATCACTATGATGATCCCATGTCTTTTACTAATGATAACTATAATCATATTTTAAACATATTCAAATTTTTCTTGATTACGTTTGCATAAAATAATTGTGAATTTATGTAAGGACGTTCTGCCCAACTAATTATCAGTAATAGTTCATTTAGAATATATGTAATATACTAATCATAATATACAAAATATGGATTCCACGCTCACTAGCGTCATATTTGCTAAGGGTTGTGGTGGCCGATGTGGTAACGTCCCTGACTGGTGAACGCTAGACTGGGGTTCGAGTCCCGATCAAACTCGTTAGTTTCTTTGGTCGTTACAACCTCAATATCCTTGTGAGGTAAGGATGGAGATTTTTGGGGGAGCCTATAGGTATTTCTGCTGAGGGGGCTTGGTTGCTGATCATATGTATATCTGGTTAGTCTCTAGGGCATTGTCCTGCTCGATATGGCAATGTCACTGTCCCTTGCCTTTGCGATTCAAGAGCGACATTTAAAACCTTTAAAAGTACAGGTTTCGTGGCAGCATTTTTAATTTTTTTTCTTTTTTTTTTCATTCGGATTCAAGAATATGAAAAAAGAAAGTCTATATATTGATTATGAATCTGTTTCATGTAAAGGAAATGAACATCGGTTGGATGCAAAGGTCTGCTTCACAGATGTTCTCTTACGTAATGCCTCAAATTTTGCCTGAAATAGATTATTAATCTTATTCATCTCATGTTAATAAGAAGTATGTTTAATCTCTTTCACTTAGTTGATGATTCAGCTCTCACGGTACATATCAATTTTGATGTCGCAAGCTACTGAGGTTATGTCTTTTTTAAAAAATTTACAGAGCTGTTTTTAAGTCCCGCTCAAACTCGGTAGTTCCTTTGGTCGCTGCCACCTCACCATTCTTGTAAGCTAAGGATGGGGGGCGGGGTTTGGGGGAGCCTATAGGTCTATCTGCTTATTCACCAGCAGCCATTGCATGGCCCTCCTTGGCCCTAGCGTGGATAGAGAAGGGGCTTGGGCGCTGATCATATAATATATGGTCAGTCTATAGGGCATTATCCTGTTTGATAGGGAAATGTCTCTGCCCCTTGCCTCTGCCATTCATGAGCGGCCTTTAAATCTTTAAATGTGTTCCTAGCCTTACCTTGTCATTTTTCCCCATGTGGTACAGTTCCAGAAGGTTTTAGTTTTTGCTGTTAGTGACAGGATTATTGGGCAAGGAAAGATTCAGATGATTGAACTATTTTTCAACTGCCTCCCTTTAAATAAAGAATTCATATACTGCTGGTCTCAGTATGGTCTTGTTGTGTCGTATTACCTTCGATAATTCCAAATTAAATCTAGTCTTGCTAAGAGATAGTGTATGGTCTTGTGTCAGATAACCTTTAACAACTCTACATTAAATCTAGTCTTGGTATGAGGTAGGGTATGGTCTTGTTGTGTCAGATTACCTTAAACAACTCCAAATTAAATCTAGTCTTAGTAAGAGATAGTGTATGGGCCTTTTGTGTCAGATTACCTTAAACAACTCCAAATTTACTCACGTTCATGGTGCATTTCGGTGAATTAATAAGCAAAATCCCTTGAACAAACTTTTTGATTACGCTAATATACATAAACTATTTGACGAAACTTGGATTTGTCAACGACCCCAAGAATCTCTTTTTCTCGGCGCTTACAAATCATCATCATCCAAGTGCCATGTCCCCAAGGACATCGGTTATCATGGCACGCCATTCCTCTCTGTTTCCGTATCTCTCTGCAGCAACCGAGCTACGGATATTCTTCCTCCAGTCATTCTCACCAAGAAAATTAATCTTAAGGAGCAATGATATTGCAAGAGAACCTTTAGGAAAAATCATCTCTCTTCCAGGAAACCAAATTCATGTTCTCTTCGATAAGTACTACAACTCGTCTCTTAAAGATAATCCATCAACATATTTTTGTATAGGTCTTCCTTTCGGCCTCCTTCCGTCTATTTACTATGTGTGTGTGAGAGAGAGAGAGAGAGAGAGAGAGAGAGAGAGAGAGAGAGAGAGAGAGAGAGAGAGAGAGAGAGAGAGAGATGTTCTAATTCTTGTCTTTCACTGTGTGACCCACAAACCGCATTTGCCTAGTCTTACTGACTTTATTTGGGAACTGAACAATAGTTACTGTCATTATTTACGAAACTGACTTCATTTGGATCATTTGGAAACCTGAACAGCAGTCTTACTGACTTTATTATGGAATCTGAACAACGATCTTGATGACTTCATTAAGGAAACCCAAACAACTGTTTTACTGACTTTATTAGGGAAACTGAACAAAAATCTTACTGAGTTTATTAGGGGAACTGGTAGTCTTAAGGCTCCTTTGTAGGTGCTGGTATTTGGTAGTTCAAAAGAGGCTGTTATCTTATTGAGAGCGTCACTATGCCTTATGCCTATTTATTCATTCTATTCTAAATTTTAATCTAAGTTTGTACTTATGGTTAATTTTTGTTTATTTTTCACAATTGGTCATTCATTTTTATGGGGGCATCACTAAAACGACAGTATGAATCTAATGTTCAAATTATGATAAGAAGTATCTTTGTATATTTTCCATTGTACCTCGTTTTTCCAAGCTTAACAAAATGTTTATTTTTTTTTCAATGTCATCTTGTCATTATTATAATTATTATTATTATTATTATTATTGTTATTATTATTATTATTATTGTTATTATTATGATTATTATTGTTATTATTATTATTATTATTGTTATTATTATTATTATTAATATTATTATTATTATTATTGTTGATATTATTATTATTATTATTATTATTATTATTGCTCTAGGTGTAGCCTGATAATTCCTCCATGGAGTCCCAATTTGTAATGCTGGAAATGATTGAAAATTAGCATGACGTTTTCAACAAAGGACATAATGATAAAGCTATCATTGACCAGATTCTTTGTCTTGCAAGTTAACAATGCATTCAGTTAGATAATAGGTAAATGGAATATGCCAAAGGTTTTTAATTTGTATTTTCTTTTCTTTACAAAGACTTGCTTGAGATGATTATGAAATGTCTGGGTCCTAATGTGCAATGTTGATATTACTTTGTTACTTGTTTCGTCAGTGACGCCTTTCAGCAATGCGATTTTTTCCCCAAGTTAAGTAATATCAAAGGGTAAATTCTTCTTTTAGTATAGTGAAATCAGCTGTTTTTCTCGTGGTATGAAAGGTTTAAAGGCCGCTCATGAATGGCGGGGGTAAGGGACAGTGACTTTGCCCAATCGAGCAGGACAATATCCTAGAGACTGACCATATACTGTACACATATGATTAGTACCCAAGCCCCCTCTTCACCAAAGCTAGAACCAAGGAGAGCCAGGCAATGGCTACTGATGATTCAACAGATAGACCTATAGGCTCTCCCAAAGCCCCCATCCTTAGCTCACAAGGATCGCGAGTGCAGCGACCAAAGAAACTAACGAGTTTGAGCGGGATTCGAACCCCAGTCTGGCGTTCACCAGTCAGGGACGTTGCCACATCAGCCACCTCAACCCTGTAATTGCCTGACATTGATATACAAGAAATCAATTATTTTGAAGAAGAAAAAAGGATTAGACTAATTTCTTGTTGCATACACTTTCGTGTAATTGTTCTTCGTTATTGCTGAATTTTACTAGTAGCGTCCCCATTTTTTTATTCGTATCGTGAATAATTCGTTTGTACTTTAACGATCAGTTTGTAATTTTTTTTTTTCCCTTAACTAATAGAACATTTATATGTCAACCTCATCTTTAAGACATTGATTATTTGGTGTAGTTTCTTCATCCAAAAATCAGGAATGTATTTTATACAAACATTCTGTGTATTAAGTTATAAATTACGTATGAATGGATTGGTGAATTATGTATTTGAATTCGTGAACTTGGCAAAGCCCCCATCAATGTGCGTAATGCTGGAACTTAATGCGGGCTCTTGATACAGAATCTCTCTCTCTCTCTCTCTCTCTCTCTCTCTCTCTCTCTCTCTCTCTCTCTCTCTCTCTCACAGTAAATAGAAAAGGTGTAAAGTGAAATTTTAGATTGTATCAATTGTCAGGAATCATACTTTTATTCCAGAAATAGAAAAGATAACTTGAAAGGTTATAATTTATCAATTGTCAGGAATCATATTTTTACTCCTGAAATAGAAAAGTTAAATTAAAAGTTTATAATTTATCAGTTGTCAGGAATCATATTTTCATTCCTGAAAGTAATTTAATTAAGCATGTTCATTATAAACAAAATTCCCCTTTATGTTCGTGCCCAGTCACGCACTCACCATATGAGTAAATGTATCTGTGTATGAACAGGAATTTGGGTTGTGACACTAATGGAAGAGGAATAATTTTATGAGCTTATTCCACGTCAACGATGATAATTTACATTAATTACGAACGTACAACAGGTGTTTCTGAGACTGGTTAACACTCCTGTCCTCTTTATTGGTTTAATGGAATGTTCCATTTGTATATCTACTATTGTTTTTCTTTTTTGCCTTAGTGCGACTTGGTATATGGGTGAATTGTTTCACTCTGAACCTCTTTATCCCCTTTGGAATGGGTGAGGCCAGCAGGGTGTAAAGTTTTTTTTATTTTTTTTATTTTATAATTCTGTTATTCCCCTTATCCTTTTTCTTGACCCCACCCCTGCCAGTAGAGGCTAATGCCTGTATACAGGTGAGTGGATTTGTGGGTGGTTGTCCAAGAGTGATCCATGGACCTAGCAGAGGTGAGTCAAGGGCTGCCCCACTATAGTGCATGCGTACAGTCATATGTTTATATATATGTATGTTATGGGTGGTGAACATTTTTTGTGCATATATATATATATATATATATATATATATATATATATATATATATATATATATATATATATATATATATAAAATCATCATCCTTCACTAGTCCACTGCAGGACAAAGTCCTCAGATATGACCTTCCACTTGCGAATGGTTATGGTCTTTGTATGTCAGTCCACACCAGCAGACTTTCTTATTTCGTCAATCCTCTGTCTTCTTTGCCTTCCCCTGCTTTGTTAGCAACCTCCAGGGACCCATTCTGTTATGCCTAACGTCCATCTATAATATGTCATCCATTTCTTTTTCTTACATGTTAGAAGAACCTCTATTTAGTTTGCTATCGTGGCCATGTTGCTCCTTTTCCGTCTATTAATAATATACCCATCATTATTCTTTCCATAGCTCTTTGAGTTGTAACTACCATATGTTTTAAGGCTTTATTAAGGCTCCAAGTTTCTGATGCTTAAGTTCCAAGTGTCTGATGCTTATGTTAATAATGGTAGGACCATCGGATTGAATACTTTTCATTTTAGAGAAAGTGGCATTTTACTTTTCATAATTTCATTTTGTTTACCAGAAGCTCTCCAAGTCTTGAATTTTTACACACACACACACACGCATATACTATATATATATATATATATATATATATATATATATATATATATATATATATGTGTGTGTGTGTGTGTGTGTATGTATATATATATATATATATATATATATATATATATATATATATATATACACGCTTAAAAAGGTTCCACAATTATGTGAAACGTGTAGAAAAAGCTGTGTATTTTTGTAGAGTATGCAACGAACTTTAGAGCTTAAGTCCATCACCTGTGGACTTGGTCACTAAATTTTAGTAACCAAGTCCACAGATGATGGACAAAAGCACTAAAGTTCGTTGTATATATCTACAAAATTACGTTTTTTTTTTTTATTATACACGTTTTACATCTTTACATCATTTTGGAACCTTTTAAGCATAATATATATATATATATATATATATATATATATATATATATATATATATATATATATATATATATATATATATCTGTGTGTATGTGTTTTATGGTTGGTTCAGAATTTGCATCTAAAAGGTTATTTGACATGGTCAGTGATTCGAAATTTCTATATAAGCTTCTCAGTTTATGCATTGGAAACTCTGGCATCGATCTCATTTTATGACAGGCGGCAATGAATATTTGGGGATGTTTGCAGTGAAGTTGAACCTTTTCAGTCATGTCTATAAACATAATCATTGAAATTAAGTCTGTTCATTAAATAGATGATCAACGCTTAAATTTTTCCTTCCACCATTTTTATGTAATGGCTTCAAGATTTACTAGAGATCTGGCCGAACATTGAGCCAAAACTTTGACTATTAACTGATTTTGTGATGTGTTCAAACTGCAGGATTCCTTGTGCTTACGTAATTAACGTCAATTTATTTTTTTCAACTCCAACCTTTTAAGTCTTATCACAGCTGGAAAAATAGTTAGCTTGATGTCGTATTTTCTTTGTTGCCACTTTGATAATATTTATGACGTAAACGAGCATCTTGATACTTGGCTATGAAGGAGGTAAATAAAAATCTTTTAGTAAAAAGTATCACCTCAAATGGATTTTTATGCCTTCATATTGGTTAAAGGTATCGAAGTTACTGAAGCAGCTAAAACTACCTCAAGAGTCAGTCACCTAACCCAGCAATAAATTTGGAGTGAAAGATTAAAAAAAGGACTTGAGACCAGAGCAGAGTTAATAATAAAGACCTGGGATGGGATATTTGTCTTGATAACAAAGATCTGGGATGGGATATTTGTCATGATAACAAAGATCTGGGATGGGATATTTTTCATGATAACAAAGATCTGGGATGGGATATTTGTCATGATAACAAAGATCTGGGGTGTGATATTTGTCATAACAAAGATCTGGGATGAGATATTTGTCATGATAACAAAGATCTGGGATGGGATATTTTTCATGATAACAAAGATCTGGGATGAGATATTTGTCATGATAATTAAGATCTGGGATGGAATATTTGTCATGATAACTAAGATCTGGGATGGGATATTTGTCATGATAACAAAGATCTGGGATAGGATATTTGTCATAACAAAATCTGCGATGGTATATTTGTCATGATGACAAAGATCTGGGATGGTATATTTGTCATGATAACAAAGGTCTGGGATGGGATATTTGTCATGATAACAAAGATCTGGGATGGGATATTTTTCATGATAACAAAGATCTGGGATAGGATATTTGTCATGATAACAAAGATCTGGGGTGGGATATTTGTCATAACAAAGATCTGGGATGAGATATTTGTCATGATAACAAAGATCTGGGATGGGATATTTTTCATGATAACAAAGATCTGGGATGAGATATTTGTCATGATAATTAAGATCTGGGATGGAATATTTGTCATGATAACTAAGATCTGGGATGGGATATTTGTCATGATAACAAAGATCTGGGATAGGATATTTGTCATAACAAAATCTGCGATGGTATATTTGTCATGATGACAAAGATCTGGGATGGGATATTTGTCATGATGATAAAGATCTGGGATGGGATATTTGTCATGATAACAAAGGTCTGGGATGGGATATTTGTCATGATAACAAAGATCTGGGATGGGATATTTGTCATGATAACAAAGATCTGGGATGGGATATTTGTCATGATGATAAAGATCTGGGATGGGATATTTGTCATGTTAACTAAGATCTGGGATGCGATATTTGTCATGATAACAAAGATCTGGGATGGGATATTTGTCATGATAACAAAGATCTGGGATGGGATATTTGTCATAATAACAAAGGTCTGGGATGGGATATTTGTCATGATAACAAAGGTCTGGGATGGGATATTTGTCATGATAACAAAGATCTGGGATGGGATATTTGTCATGATAACAAAGGTCTTGGATGGGATATTTGTCATGATAACAAAGATGTGGGATGGGATATTTGTCATGATAACAAAGATCTGGGATGGGATATTTGTCATGATGATAAAGATCTGGGATGGGATTTTTGTCATGTTAACTAAGATCTGGGATGCGATATTTGTCATGATAACAAAGATCTGGGATGGGATATTTGTCATGATAACAAAGATCTGGGATGGGATATTTGTCATGATAACAAAGATCTGGGATGGGATATTTGTCATGATAACAAAGATCTGGGATGGGATATTTGTCATGATGATAAAGATCTGGGATGGGATTTTTGTCATGTTAACTAAGATCTGGGATGCGATATTTGTCATGATAACAAAGATCTGGGATGGGATATTTGTCATGATAACAAAGATCTGGGATGGGATATTTGTCATGATAACAAAGATCTGGGATGGGATATTTGTCATAATAACAAAGATCTGGGATGGGATACTTGTCAAAGTTGTAAAGGAAGGCGGCATCTTAGACACCAGAGCTTATTCAAATAGGGAAGAGATTAGAAAGTTACGAAACTTGGGTCACTGGAATCATCATCATAGTCTTATTTTTACATTATTTTAAGGTTTAAAGGCCACTTAGGAATGGAAGAAGCAAGGTACAGTAGTGTCCTAGAAACTGACTATGTAAGCATATGACCACCACCCAAGCCAAATTTCCTTCAAGTTAGGTTCAGGAAGGGCCAGGCAATGGCTACTTTATGACTCAACAGGTTGACTTAAAGGCTCCCCCCCAAAAAAAACCCTCCTTCGCTTGCTTACAAAGGATGGTGAGGGTACAGACGTTTACTAGTAGGATTAATAGAGAACTCTATTGATCCTGGTTATGAGAAACTATCGAGCTTGAATGGATCTCTTATCCCTTTCCAATATATTGCCAGACAGGGACGATTACAGTAGGCTTTCCCTTCACCTGTTTTGACGGGGAGCGACTTTTCTCTTTATTTACATGAATAGTAAAAGTGGAATTGCGACAACAAAATGATGACCTGCTTTTGTATACAAAGACAAATGAATAGATTTTGATGGTGAACTGCAAAGAAGATATATCTAAGCGGAAATTACGATCATTATCAAAACCGCAGCGAAGTTTCCCATATGTGCATATCATATACAAGTGTTTCACGTTGTCCATAGAAGTAGGTAAACACGAACAAAATATAAAGGAACCTCTTTCCTATAAATGCAATTTAACCTTGGAAGACGTGAGAATGAATTCACATTTTTCAGATTTTTGTAATCACTGAAACACTTGAATCAGTGACTGTTCATGGAAGGCAAGTCTCTTCACAGAACCAATTAATATGATCCTCTCCCTAATTAGGCAAATGGCTCTTCTCTTTCTGGTGTCCATAAATGAATATAAACGATGTTTGTGGGCGGAATAAACACCATTGGTTATACCTGATGTATCGTTTTTATTTTTATTGGAATTGCAGATGGCATTTACATTCCAAAGATAAAGGAAAATAGATTGTTGAGAAATATAGGAATAGATTTTATTTTAAAATGATTACTCATTTAGGAGAGTTACTTAGGCTTGTATGGGGTTGTGGTTGCCGATGTGGTAACGTCCCTGACTGTTGAACGCTAGACTGAGGTTCCAGTACCGCTCAAACTCGTTAGTTTCTTTGGTCGCTGCCACCTCACCATCCTTGTGAGCTAAGGATTTGGGGTTTGTGGGAGCATATACGTCTATCTGCTGAGTTATCAGCAGCCATTTCCTGGCCCTCCTGGGTGTTTGCTTGGGTGGAGAGGGGCTTTTGGTGCTGATCATATGTATATACAGTCAGTCTCTAGGCTAGGGCAATGTCATTGTCCCTTGCCTCTGCCATTCATGAGCGGCTTTTAAGCGTTTAAACATGCAAATTATTATGTAGAATTGCATCTAAATGTGTAGTATAATACAATCATACGACGCAAGTTAACCTAGTTAGGAAAACTTGATAATATGTGGAATCTCGATTTTTATAATAGAATTTTCCTGATTGAGGCTAGAAAATTAATTGCATTACTCTAGAAGCGAACTTGTTTTTAAGGGATGCCTTTCTGAATTCCTTATTCATCACCTCATCGTGGATAGGCTGAAGTACTATGCGGCAGGACAGTTGTGAGACCGGCAATGATGTATGGAGCGGAGACGTGGGCAATAAAGAAGACAGAAGAGAAGAAGATGGATGTGGCAGAGATGAGAATGTTGAGATGGATGTGTTGGGTGACAAGAAGAGATAAGATACGGAACGAGGTAATTAGGGGTACCACAGGAGTTAGAAAACTATCAGATAAGATCCAAGAATGTAGACTGAGATGGTATGGTCATGTCATAAGAAGAGATGAACAGCATATTGGGAGGAGAGTGATGGAAATGGAGGTACAGGGAACGAGAAGGAGAGGGAGACCAAAGCGAAGGTGGGAAAAGACGTGGACAAAGAAGAAGAAGTTCGTGGATGGGCTGAAGTCGTACTGATGTAAATCTTCAACAGCAAAATACTTTGGGTGGATAATGATGGTCGCATTTATCGGGCTGTGTAAATGTGCATGTCCAAAATAAGGGTTTTGGTGGCTTTGGTTAGAACATATTTTTCGAATACAATAGGAGAAATTTGTAAGGCAGATTGTAGCAAAAATACTTTAAGGTTCTAGAAGAGTAGGAAGGTCAAGAAATACAAATATAGTAATTGTATATGAGGAGCTGGGGAATATGTTAGCTATCTGTCGGAGAGCAAGAGAAAGGCTGGAGCCGCTTCTTATAGGCCATTTGCGTCGCACGTAGTTGGAGGCTTTGTATATATATACTGTATATATATATATATATATATATATATATATATATATATATATATATATATATATATATATATATATATATGTGTGTGTGTGTATATATGTATTATGTATATGTGTATATATACAGTATACACATACATATACATATGTATATGTGTGTGTGTATATGTATATATACTGTATATATGTATATATGTATATATATGCATATAAATACTGTATATGTATATATATATGTATATATATGTATGTATATATTCTCTCCCACCCTTATGATATGTATGAATATGTGTGATTATGCATACACATTTAAAACTTATATTTCATGAAATAATTTTTTTTAATATCTATTATATATTAAAAATAGTAAATATGTAACGTAAATTCTGTTCTGACGATACTTATCCGGCAACGTTAACTCTCTAAAAATGCCTAAACCTAATTGGTTGTTGCATCCCAATCTTAAGTAGTTAAATGACTGATGGTTGTAAAACCTCCAGACTATAGATTTCGCTCTTCGTAATTGGACAAATAAGCCTTTGGTTTCCGTAATGAGCTGCGGTGCTCTTTACTTATGAGTGAAATATAAAGGAACCTTAGACAAACATTCATTTGAGATCTGCAAATGATTTCGCTGACCTTTGCCAGATCATTTTCAGACCAGAGCTCTGCCTTGAAATACTTGTGTAGAGAAATCTTTTGGAGACCTGGTTCAGTCATTATCAGTTACTTTCTCCTTTTTGTTATTTCGCTTTTTATAATCATTATTAATTATTATTATTATTATTATTATTATTATTATTATTATTATTATTATTATCAAAATTATTATTATCAAAATTATTATTATTTTTATTATCAAAATTATTATTATTATTATTATTGTTATTATTATTATCAAAATTATTATTATTATTATTATTATCAAAATTATTATTATTATTATTATTATTATTATTATTTTTAAATTTTCAATATAACTTTAAATACTGTTTGTTTGTTTCTTCTTTGGTGTACTTAAAACTTTTTGTGATTAGTGAGATTTTTAAAGGTGTTATAATTCTGTTAAAGGTTCGTATTACATGAAGCAGATTGAGATGTTTGATAAAGCACAAAGAAAACTGTTGTGAATTTTGCGCTTCAAGAAAACCTTATTTGGCCGCAGTAATATTGCTAAAAATTTATACATTTTAGTACGCTACTTTTCATGAGCGTTATCCATGTTGATAGATTAAAGTAAAGATGGAAAGCAAGTGGAATTAGATGACAGCAAATGATGAGAGATCATTAAGTTTTGGAGATTAATAGGTTTTGTTTCTTATCGTGTGTGATATTATCTCGAGTAAATTATATGATAAGGCAGTGTTCTAAGGAAAAAATAATGTAAAATCTCTGGAGTGATTATACGGACACAAAAACATCGAGATGTTGTACGTTAAAGATTTATTAGTCGTTTTGATTGTGGTATTATATTTACGTAATATTTACACGAGTCATGGTATGACAATGAAACAATCTCCAATAGATTTAGTAGATTTGGGAACAAAGTCCTCAGAAGGATATGGGGTGTTAAAGGGTAGGGCAGGATTAGAAATGAAACTATGAGTGCCATATGTGGATGAGATCATGATGAAGGGTACTTTGGAGATGGTTTGGGCATGCTCTTCGTACTCCCCAAGAGAGATTAGTTCACCAAACGTTCAGCTGCGCTCCACAAGGCACTAGAAAAGTTGGAAGACCCAGGCTTATATGGCTGAGGATTATGAAGCGCGAAGTAGATGATAATGAATGGAGAAGTATTGAATTAAAAAGCTCAAGGTAGAGACGACTAGCGAAATCTAACCGAGGCCCTTTGCGTCAATAGTTGTAGGAGGAGATGATGATGATATTCACACTGTTTTCGGCTGCCGTCGTAATTACTTCCAGTACATAGTGTCCCGTCATTTCAGACCCTGCCATTCCATTTCACTACCAAAGACTATTTGTACGTATGAAGTTTAGGTTACAGTTAACTTTTCAAGTTTTCTTTTTTAGTTGATATGAATTTATGAT
>NC_090745.1:2743425-2773425 GCF_036898095.1 Palaemon carinicauda | reverse complement strand
GTTCAATAGTTTTTAGGAGTATCTTGCTACTCAACCAACCTTTTCAGCCAGGTATAGGGCGTTTGGGGGGAGCCTCCAGGTCTACCTGCTGAGTCACCAGCAGCCATTGCCTGGCCCTCCGCGGTCCTAGCTTGGGCGCTGATTATTAGATATATATGTCTCTAATGCATTGTTATTGTCCCTTGACTCTGCCATTCATGGTCGAGCTTTAAAACATTAAGCCTCAGTAAAGTACTCATTTTGCAATGCAAATTGCATATAAATATATAGAAAAATATCTTCTCATAATAATATAATAGAACCGGGTATTGATAGTTGGTTGTATTTATTGATTGATTTTAGACTCGATAGATCTTTATATCATCAGGCAGTCAACAAGCACAGTAAATAAACCTATCAGATATCGAACCATTCCTGTAATTTAAATGGAAAACGAGAAAATTTTTATTTATATGTAATTATCAAGCGTAAGTCCCAATAAGTAAAGTAAATAAACCTATCAGATATTAAAACATTCCTGTAATATAAACGGAACACGGGGAAAAGGTAATTTAAATGTAATTATCAAATGTAAGTCCCGTTAAGTACAGTAAATAAACCTATCAGATATCGAAACATTTCTGTAATTTAAACGAAACACGGGGAAAAGGTAATTTAAATGTAATTATCAAATGTAAGTCCCGATAAGTACAATAAATAAACCTATCAGATATCGAAACATTTCTGTAATTTAAACGGAACACAGGGAAAAGGTAATTTAAATGTAATTATCAAACGTAAGCCGCGATAAGTACAATAAATAAACCTATCAGATATCGAAACATTCCTGTAATTTAAATGGAACACGGTGCAAAGGTAATTTAAATGTAATTATCAAATATAAGTCCCGATACAGTTTATTCTTACAAGTACTTTATCTGGTGATCAATCTATCATGTCAGTCACCTTTGTTGAGTTTCTGGAAATGACCTAATTAAGGGTCAATAAACCAAGGAAACCGGATCTAAATTCACCATTCACGAGGATAGCTGAATGATTAGTTAATTGGTATTAATGAATCCAATTAGCTGAATACATATACTTTTAATAGGGCATTTTGATAAATCGTAGCCTATTTATTTGATTTTCATAGTTCTCTTGTCATTAATTTATCTCTTGTGATTTGTTGGTGTTTTAAATTTCCTTTGTCATTTCACAAATGAGAGAAGGAATTTTAACTGATTATTATTTATTAAGTTTAATGATGCAAAGTTTAATAAGTGTTGATTTGAGGAATAGTGCATAGAATTTTAAGCTGTTATCAGCTTGCTTGAGGGTACACTCGGGCACACTATTCTATCTAATTTTTCTTCCTCATGTTTTGTTAAAGTTTTTATAGTTTATATAGGAGATATTTATTTTAATATTCTTAAAATATTTATTTTTTCCTTGTTTCCTTTCCTCACTAGGCTATTTTCCAAGTTGGAGCCCCTGGGCTTATAGCATTCTGCTTTTCCAACTAGGGTTGTAGCTTAGCAATTAATAGTAATAATAATAATAATACCAGTATATGATATCCTTCATAGTAACTTTATTTGTCGTTATCATCTTATATGATGTGTTTGATATGGTCAGGTGTATAATTCATCCTTTTCTTCCGCTCTCTTATTGTCTTCACATTAACTGAATTATTTTCCATGATTGTTGGTCGACTATTGTGGGTTGCACCTGTGTGGTAGCCGGGCAACGTAATCCTTTCTTGGAGTAAAACTTCGTCACACCTACTTTTTACTCTTAGATTATTTTGATTTGTCGAAGAGTTTCATTACGATGCTCTCAAATAAAACTTGTTGGCATCAGGGCATTTATAACTAACATATCTAACTGGTATAGAAAGACAGCTATACTTTAATCAACCAAGAGAGCAGGCAGGCTTTAGAAGTGGGAATTCAACTACCGGATCTGGTATCACTGTTTGCCCGTCGGGCATGCCCGATAGTGTGGACAGGCTGTAACTCAATTCATCCTTCGAACAAAATAACCATCTCCTCCTACGCCTATTAATGCAAAGGGCCTCAGTTAGATTTCGTCAGTCGTCTCTATCTTAAGCTTTTAATTCAATACTTCTCCATTCATCATCTACTTTACACTTCATAGTCCTCAGCCATATAGGTCTGGGTCTTCCAACTCTTCTAGAGCTTTGTGGAGCCCAGCTGAGCGTTTGGTGAACTAATTTTTCTTGGGGGGGGGGGGGTGCGAAGAGCATGCCCAAACCCTCTCCATCACCCCTCATCATGATCTCATCAACATGTGGCATTCGAGTAATTCTCTTATAGTTTCATTTCTAATCCTGTCCTGCCATTTAACTCCCAATATCCTTCTGAGGGCTTTGATCTCAAATCTACTAAATATATTGTAGATTGTTTCATTGTCATACCATGACTCATGTCCATAGAGTAACAATATGGTTAAAACAATTTTCTACAAAAGCTATTTTTTTCACTCCTACTACCTAAATAACTATATTTTCCTTTTGGTTATTCATGGGGGCTTTTTCAAATTTCGTGAAGTCCTACATTGATAACCACAGTAGCAGGTGTTTCAGAAAGGTATATAAATGTCAGTGGATAATAACTTAAGTAATAAGATTCCCTTCCCTCTTCTGTTTCTTCCTGGATATTGAACATATAATCCTTCCTATAAGAGTAAAATTACCACATACCATTCCTCCTCACACATGTTATTATCAAGAATGATTTATGTATTCTATAAAATATGAAAGGTGTTTCGCTAATATCAGTCATTCATAGACATGCTTCATGATGGCAGTTGCTGATGTATGTTAATTGGAGCCTTCTAAATGAATAGCATATGTGGTCATAAGTCAGTTAATTGTAGTTTGAACATAGTTCTGACGAGACATTTTCAAGGGCATGTCTTTGAAATTAGACATTTCGTTATAATTACCGTATTTCTTGTGTGATTGATGGTATATAAGTAACCCTTAGGTAACTTTCATAGTCTGTCAATTATTCTATTACCTAAGTTGTTATTATTATAATATATATCATATACCAAGTAAACGTGGTTTGTTTTTAATTTAGGTTTTATATATATCTACTAATATATATATATATATATATATATATATATATATATATATATATATATATATATATATATATATATATATATATATATTTATTTATTTATTTATTTATAGATATAGATTAAAACCACTTTTTGATATGTTAATGAAGGTGTATATTTGGATTTCATCTGAGGATAAAGAAAGATATCAGAAGGATGAAGAATGGGATGTTAATGTAGGTGCATACAAGCAAGAAAATATGTAAGCTCAGAATGTTTATTATGAAAAAATTAAGCATGAAGTATGAGAATCAAGGAAAGGAACATGTTCCAAGAAAAAAAAAACTTATCAATTTGGAGAGTATTGAAGATGTATGGAGTAAATTGTGTTGACGTTTATATGGTAAAACTGAAAAGTGTGTTGCAATTTGAGAAATGAGAGACAGGGCCTAGTTTATAAAGTATGAAATAAATTACAGATTACTATGAACAAATAAATTAGTGGGATGTGTGCTAAAGATTTTCAAGAGACTTGACAGTGGAACCCAAGTTAGAAATTATTGAAAGGATTCTTTAAACGAACTCTCTTTAATGGAAGTGAATTGTGGATGTTGAATCCAAATGAATCGTTTGGTTTGGTATTACGATAGGTTCGAGTTCATGGTGTGTTATATATTCTTCATTCATTGTTGGGTAATTTGTAATTCCAGATCGATCCAGGAAAATTCAAAACGTTGACAAAAGCTTCATTACTACCACAAAGCACTGTGAACCGTATATTTCTGATTAAATGTTTTTGTATGAGAGTAATTATTTGGTTTAAGTTATTTACTTATTCTCAACTCGCAGTTTATAATTTTCACATAGACTATATCCTTGCTCCAAATGAGCTTTAAGTAATGGTTATATTAGATATTTTAGGCATTATGTTGGCTGGGGCACCAGCCACCCGTTGAGATACTACAACTAGAGTTATGACTGGCAAGACAGTACTACATTGGATCCCTCTCTCTGGTTATGGCTCATTTCATCTTTGCCTACACATACACCGAATAGTCTGGCCTATTCTTACCACATTCTCCTCGTTATCATACACCTGACAACACTGGGATTACCAAACAATTCTTCTCCGCTCAACGGGCTAAGTACTTCAATATAATTGTCCAGTGGCTACTTTCCTCTTGGTAAGGGTAGAAGAGAAACTTTAGCTATGGTGAACAGCTCTTCTAGGAGAAGGACACTCCAAAATTAAACTATTCTTCTCTTGTCTTAGGTAGTGCCATAGCCTCTGTACCATGGCCCTCCACTGTCTTGGATTAAAGTTCTCTTGCTTGAAGGTCCACTTGGGCATGCTGTTCTATCTTATTTCTTTTCTTCGTTTTTTTATAGTTTATATGTGAAGTTTCTAATTTTATGTTGTTACTGTTTTTATAATATTTCATTTTGACTTTATTCTCTCTTGTAGTTGATTTATTTCATTGCTTACTTTCCTCACTGAGCTATTTTCCATACTGGAGACCTTAGGCTTATAGCATCTTATTTCTCCAACTAGGGTTATAGCCTAGCTTGTAATAATGATAGTAATAATGATATTACAATAAAGGTATTCATAATTTTCCTACTGATACATCGTAGCTCTTTTTGATTGCATGGTTTAATGTGTATGTATAGCACTAAACTTATAAACTAACTAGGATTATAGAATTCAAAGCCAATTTGGCACTGTTATTTCAATATCCTACTGCTACTTACCTATGTTGTTTTGCAAGAAACGTACCAGTATGGTTAACGGTCGGTATTTAATAAGTGTAAATGGCTTATGTCAAACTTTTCATAACCTTCATATTTGTTTTGGGATAAAAAATAAAGTTCATTTTCTTTTACAACATTTATTATCTACAGAACACTGTAGTAACAAAAACAACACTACATAAATAATAATAACACGATATTTACAACAGTTACATAACTATGAAATAGGATCTAGAAGCCATCATGAGCGAAGGTATTCCAGCAAATCACCATTGTATAAGGGTTAGGAAGGAGCAAAGCCTCATGAAGATAATTTTTTTATCAGGTGATTTGTACTTAATCGACTCTTATTATTGTGCATAAGACAGCGTACTATAAGCTGTATGCCTGTGACGTACACGTAATAACATATTGCGTGTACTGGTGAAATAAGATTGGATGTGAATCATTTGAAGAGGATGAATTCAGATGTTAGGAAGTTTTAAGTGATTTATTAAGATGGAAGATGTTCCTTTGATCACTAGAGTTGGTTTTGAAGTTATAGAATTGTATTGTTGGGGATGGTGGGTTGGGGCCATAATTAGACCTGAAATTTAGATTATTTCTTTCAGAAAATGTTAGTCTTATTCTTCGCAAATATTTGGAATAAGTATTGTTTTCTTAGAATCTCTTCCCTTGGCGGCTCCTCCCCCTTTTTGTTTTCTATAGTATGTTGATTAGCGTCCCCTTTGCGACTTTGTCCACGTCGTTGGCTCATTTATTCCAGATTCCACCGCAGGTTAGTTTCCAGGTGGGCCTGTAACCTAACCAAAGAACCTCCTCCTTTGATCCTCGAGCTCAAGAATAAATAGAATATCAATTTATATCAAGAAACGATCTTCAATTTGCTTGTCTGGGCAATAAAATGGCCCTTGTGCAGCTCTGGAGCATTTTAACGAGGAGGAGAAAGTTAAGACAACTGGGTTTTTCAAAACGAACAAACAATGGGACAAAGACATATAGTAAATATACCTCTAATATTCTATAAAGCAAAGTTTCATATATAAAAAAAAGATGAAAAGGAATAACCAAAACTGTAATGGATAATGAACATACGATTTGGGAAACTCAAAAAACAATCAATTATTCTGTCATCCCTGTAACATTGCTTCAACTGGAATGAAGAAATTTTTACTCTCTTGTTTTCTCATGAGTCCGAGAAATGTATTATTGTATTTCTGGACATGAGCTTTCATTATATTCTTTAATTGTACTTTTTTATATCTTAATTTACATGTTTGGTTCAATTTATTAGTGATGAATGCCAAAAGACAGATTTTAGAGTCTCGGAGCCCATACAAAATTATTTTAACTTGAAAGCCGGAACCCCTGAAAAGCTAAGTTTGCGAAATTGTTACAGTTCAAGAACGGAGACCTGGAATCGTGTTCAACTTCACAATCACAGTAAAAATAAGAAACTTTAAAAATTGCATTCTACTCAAGTCATGTTTAACAACCCTAATAACATTGGGTTATCACAGAAAGTGAAAATATAAAGAAAATGTTGCTTAACGGCCCCTTTGCTCAAGGGTGAGTTACATATTATCACTTGGTTAAATAAATGAAATCACAAAATTACTGATTCTTGGATTTCCGTTTGCTTAAACAACTAGAAGAACACACAAGAGGGATGAAGTCTCATAACATCCCATCCTGACTTAGGCTTCATCTCTCTTATCATAGTCACGAATTAATCCCTCAAATTCTGTCTGCGTCCCTCTAGTTGTGATTGCTAAACGGGAATCCCTAAGCATCTACTGCTTTTTTGTCGTTACAAAAAAGTTATAAAAAAAGGTGACTTGTCTATGACAAGATTATATCTACTAAAGATAACACTTGAGATTTCAATGCCCGATTAAGATCTCAGGTGAATATGATATTGTCTTATTGTAATCCAATGTTAACAATGCCCTGGATAACACTTATGGATAATGCCTCAAGGTTTATTGATTATTTGTCATTTTTAGTTTGTTTCTAATAATTAGTGATAGGCCACCGAGCCATGTAATATGTTTATTCATTCTCATACTCTTAATGAAATTGAATGAATAAAACAAAACAAAAACTGGATGAACACTGAGTAAACCCAAATGTGACTTGTGAAAAAAAAGTATCTTAAATGAATTATGAGTTGTGCATAAATAAGTATAAATAATTTATCAATAAATAAAGGAATAAATAAGTGGACTGAGTCTAATAAATAAAAGTCACAGAGGTCCAAATTCATTTGACCTAACCATATTTGCTACGCAAACTTTTTTTCTGTGGGCCTTAGGGTTTATTTTCATTTTTTTTTTATCTCTACGCATAAGATATATTTATACAACAAAACTGAATTATATCATCACATTGAAACACGAGATTCATTCTAGAATTCAGTTTTGTTACCTCCCCCATAACTTTCCTTATCTATCGTAAATTCTTTGGGGGTCGGAACCATTTTCTCATGACGAAGTAGAAGACCGTGAGAACGTAGATGAGGAGGAGGATGGCACATGTAACAGCCAGGGCTAATACAGAAGTCCTTGTTGGGCAGGTCTCGAACAGTGTGACGTCCGCCTTCTCGTAAGTAAAAGTATCTGTTGAAAAAAGCAAATAAAATTTAGAGAGCAATTAATGGTGACTGAAAAACAAACCCTAAGCTTTATATAGTGTTTGTTTGGATCTGTTGAAGAGAGCAATTAGAATTTAGAGAAGTTAATGGTGACTGATAAACAAACGCAAACCTTTATATAGTGTTTGTTTGGATCTGTTGAAAAAGGGAAGTAGAATTTATAGAGAAATTAATGGTGACTGATAAACAAACGCAAAGCTTTATAGTGTTTATTGGATCTGTTGAAGAAAGCAAGTAGAATTTAGAGAAGTTAATGGTGACTGATAAACACCTAAGCTTTATATAGTGTTTGTTTGGATCTGTTGAAGAAAGCAAGTAGAATTTAGAGAAGTTTATGGTGATTGATAAACAAACGCAAACCTTTATATAGTGTCTGTTTGGATCTGTTCAAGAAATCCAATAGAATTTAGAGAAATTAATGGTGACTGATAAACGCAAACCTTTATATAGTGTTTTTTTTTTTTTTTTTTTTTTTTTTTTTTTTTTTTTTTTTTTTTTTTTTTTTTTTTTTTTTTATACTTAGAACGAGCAAAATTTCAGTGACGCTACTCTAGGGTTACTTGGAGACATATAAATTGGAAATCGAGTATGGGAATAATATAACTTACTGTTGGTGTAGTACTCGTTGTAAGGGTCGTATTGCATGTTTTCTTTGTACTGTTGATCTTGCTCATCACCCAAATCGAGGACAAGAATTTCCTGGCTGATGCTCATCTCATCTCCTCCAGAAGAGGCTGTGAGGGCTGCTGCCCGCAAGGCTTCTTCCTTGGTTGTCTCCTGAACGTGTCCTCTAGAACTTCTCATGTCGCTAATACCACGACGTTTCCTGCCCCAAGATTCGATCTGTTCACGGCCAATTTGGCATCTTGCCTGTAAATGAAAAATGGCATGTTGGTGAAATGTCTTGATTTAATTTTGATCTGATAACATTTGCGAGAGGAGGAAATATTTTTTTTTACTTAGACAGGCTTTGATCTTTATATCCAAATGATATGTGTTAGATAATAGATGCTGTTGCTGAAGTATGATTATAAAATGAGACATTTAAATTGAGAGCTAGAAACAATGTTATATCCAGTAATTATTATTATTATTATTATTATTATTATTATTATTATTAAATGCTAAGCTATAACCCTAGATGGAAAAGCAGGATCCTATAAGCCTTGGGGCTCCAACAGGGAAAATAGCCTATTGAGGAAAGGAAATAAGGAAAAATAAAATATTTCAAGAACAGTAACATTAAACTAAATATATCCCATATAAACTACAAAAAACTTTAACAAAACAAGAGGAAGAAAAAAAAGATAGATTAGTGTGCCCGAGTGTACCCTCGAGGAAGAGAACTTTAACCCAAGACAGTTCAAATTCAACATTAATAGCTCCGTGTCTTCAACCAGAATGTGGACTCACAGGATCACAAGGTCCTAAGCAGTACTTGACATTGCACTGGAAGATTACTCCATAAGATTCAGTAAATCTGAAGGCTTCGTATACAGATTGCAGTGCTGAATCGTCTCTTGTGAATTGGGGGAAGATTGAAGGCTCCACAGGGCATCTGAAAATGAGAGCGGATTAGTGCAGTTTTTGGAAAGGATCAATGTAGTGGAAAGATGTTATGCTGTTATTCATGTATGTAATGTCAGTTTATTCAGTGAATTTATGTAGAATGTTTTTCATATTTTGGAAAATCACACAATTTTTTTTTCTACATTTGCACATAACTTACCTATAAATGTTTTTGGTTGATCATAAGATGACCAATTTTTGACAATTGTTTTGGATAAAACTGAGATTTTACTTCTTGTAATTTTGATTAATAGAAAGCTTATATTGTACTACTGTATATACACTTTAATGTCGTACATGCTGACTATAGTCAGACTATCCCTGAGAATCATATGCCATATTAATGAACATTGGAATAAAAAAGTTATTTCACTAAAATCACGAATTGTGTCATAGGAACATAATTTCGTAGTGATTTCACTGAAATTGAAAATTGTCTCATAGGAAGACAATATGAAGTGACGTCATCGAAATTAAGAACTGTCTAATAGGAATACAATTTTGAAGTGATTTCACGAAAATCTTACACGACTTGCCTTAAGCAAAACAAGTTGTTACTCGAAATTGATGATGGTAACCTGATAATACTGTATAAATGTGTGTGTTTGTGTTTGTTGAGGAGGAGTGTTGGCTTCATATAGACTCCTCGGTCATAGTCATAAAAGCAATACTTTTCATCTAGTATTATAGAAAGCAGACGTGACACCAATCAAATAAATGTTTCTGTCACTCACCCATCGTCATCAATGATCTGGAAAGTAGATCGGGAATCCTTGGCCATTGCAACGCAACTTCTGGCGAAAATTCCGTAGGGAGCTGCAAGGAAAAATATTGTTCGTGATTGAGTTAGTTTAGCAAAGTTTATTTAAAGAACTGCCGTAAGTGTATCTTAATATTTATTTTATTCAGTTTTTTTTATGGATACTCTTTTCAGAAGTTGTTTTAATTGAAATATTTTTTTGTAAGTTTAATAGTATTGATCCTCGAGTCTCTCTCTCTCTCTCTCTCTCTCTCTCTCTCTCTCTCAAAATGTGTCTAGCGCAATTTGGGTGATTTGCCTTTTGCGAAAGTTTTATCTAACTTTCAGTGCACTGGACTTTTAACATCTTTATCAATTTTGCCAGTTCAAGCAATGTTTCTTTGCCAGCAAGAGCCTGTGCTCTCAAAGGCTAGATTACACTAACAAAAACCAATATATTTCCTTACTTGTTGCGGGAATTTCGATTCTGAACGTAAGTCTGTCTCCAATCCTGACAGTCTCCACTTCTCGCAGTTCAGCATCCAAGATCCTGATCCTTGGTGGAGGAGCCTCGGGAGCTGAGGTGATGGGAATCATATCCGGGTCCCTAATTATAGGAGAAACGATTAGTTCGATAAAAATCTTCAGTTTACGCTGAATTGAATGGCATAGAAAACGGATGTCTCAACGTCAGTATTTCATGGATAGCTTGTCTTAATTATGTCACGTCTTACACTATTAGTCTTTTTAGCTGGGTGCAGGCATTCAAGTCTCTTTTAATATTTTAGAACCCGAGAGAATCAGGGGTTAGTTGTTCTATACAGTGTTTAAACATCATTTCGCACGTAACAAGAAACCAGAAGAGTAGAGTAAAGAAATATAAAAGGCAGCAGTTTATGATTTAATGGAAATTTCAAACTATCACATATAAACGTTTAGTAGGCAAAGCCTTTTTTTTTAAGTATTGTGTACTTGTGATTCATGTGCTATATTTTTTCAAAGGTGCTTGGCCAGGGTTGCTCGTGAAGTGTCGAAATAGTGTGCAAATAGTGTGTTTAACTGGTTAAAAAATTTAAACGATCTGTTGGTTTCTGATTCTGTCATTGTTTTATTACTCCCTTTGTTACCCATATTATTATTTTGGTGTGGAGCCACTTTACAGAGTTGTTAAAAAGAAAATGTTTCTCAGTTTGAACAATTTGCAATTGAATCATGTTTTATTCAGTAATTTTCTAGCCAATGTTTTTAATATTATAAGTGGATTACAGTCCATTCAGAGATGTTTTGTCATTCATAATTTTGAAGTGTTTCTGTCTTTAAGTAATTTTTAATGTTATTCTTATGACGTCAAGGTTTTATTAGTTTTGTTGTTTCGGCGGTCAGTAATTAGTAGTCCAGTATTCTATATTTTTGTTAATTTGTTAATAATGATAGTTATTGCTATTTAACTATGTCATTCCATTCGGTTACGAAGTCTCTCTTGTTAAAATGCTATAGATTCATCTAAGTTTAAAAGTATTATGAGGCAATACAAATCTCATCACATGATAGGAGCGTATTGGTAATGAGATTTATTATCATACATGATTATTTTATTTTAATGGAAGGTGCCAAAGTTACTGTCTGTGGTCCAGATCCATAGGTCAAGGTCTAAAAAGTCAAGAAGTCTACGGAGTCATTTTCTAAGAGATTGTCTACAGGATACCCTTTTTCTATCAGCGGTGATTGAACACCAGGCAAGGCTCTTACTACAGCTGCGCGCTTACCGGATGATCAGTTCCTCGGAAACCTGGTCACCCTGCTGGCCTGAACTGCTGTAAAATGTATAGAGTTAGTAATACACGCTAAAGGAATCAAAGGAAAGGCACCGATGAATGTGTAAGAGACAGTTCATCTTAAAGCTACGCTCAATCGCTCTGGATGATTGCGATCAACTCTAGGAATAGTAGGTTCTATTATACGTCGATCCATAATACAAGAGGTGAGAATGCATAGAACAGCTGATATAATACAGCATGTTCTGTGAGACCCTGTTCACAGAGGACTTGCATGCTTTGCTATTTTGCCAAAGAATAACAGTGAGAATGCATTGCCCTTTTCTTTTAACGAGTAGTAGCTAATGACATATTACTTGAGATGATTTTCTACATGTAAGTTCGAATAAATTCACCGAATGAATCAGTGTGTAGAGTATGAAAATGACATACTGGGTTACTCTTGCTGAAAACTTGCCTGATTGGAAGCATTCCAAATGTGATGTTCTTCGAGGTCATGTCGTAAGTACAGCGGACTTTGTATATTTTGTCAGTTTTGGTCATCACAATTGAATGATGCTGGATTACCACTGTGTTTGTATATATTCCACCCTGAAAATTGATAGAATATTATCAACTTATTTCAGATTTATTGAACTGCTTATTTATTCATATATAACATTGAAAAATAATGACAAAGACTTCTTACACAAAAATAACAGAAAAAGCGAAGGAAATGAGGTTGACCATAGTGTTCATAAATTGCCAGTGTTTTGCAGAGAAAGCTGTATGAAATAAACAAATTGCCAGTGTTTTGCAGAGAAAGCTGTATGAAATAAACAAATAATACCTTTTCACCAGAGAACCATACAGGAATCAGGATAGCTAAAGGGAAAAAAGAATTTGATATAGTAGATAAAAAATAAAGGCTTTGATACAAGGTCACTTAATAGGATATAGAGTTTACTGCATGAATGTATTAAAAGTAAGGAATAGGTCGTTAAAATCTCTGTTCTGAAGACATGATCTATCATAGGAATAAAAAGCATATTTAGTGAAGATTTTTTAGCATTTCAGACCGTAAAGTTGTAATGAGGAGATAAATGGAAAGAACAACAATGTGCTTAAGCATTAGTTAAATAGTAGATCATCATTAAGATGGAGTGGACTGAATACATACAGCACTCTGTGTATTGCAATCTTGACCAGCCATTGAGAGGTCGAGGCGGAACCTGTCTGAGTTTGAAACTTGAACGTTACAGGTTTCTGATCGTCCGAGAGCATAGATCCTTCCATTGAATGGTTGATTTGTGGCAACTTCAACAACAATACGTGTGTCTTTGCAGTGAACAGATACTGAAATAATGTGAAATTGATAAATTTTAGACCTCCACTTATTACTGTCATGTTTGACAAAAGTTGATTATTAACCTCAAGTGGAAAAGTAAATCAAGGATACACCAGCTTATGAATAGAAAAACAAATAAATGATAAATCAGCTTATTATAAAAACATTATCTTCAATAGTTTAAAGTTTGTTAAATGTAATTACTGCATTACTATTAAGACAAGGGGTGCAAATTACTATATTTTTTATCATACATTGTAATCCCAAATATAAAATTTAACTGGACACATATACCAGCCAATTTGCAAGGTCAAATTCAGAAGAATTTACTATGAAACCATAAGACTCCTCACCATCATAGCAAACTCCTGTTGTGTCGCAGTTCACATTGTCGCTAGTTGGCCTTGGGGTAACTTCACCAGACGATGTGATACCTGATGAAATTCCAAAAGAACCACCTATGGTAGAGCCACCAGTAAAGGAGCCACCACTACTTGTCACACCTGTAATGGATCCAGTAATGCTAGTTGAGCCGCCAGAGGCACCACTCGAAGAACTGCTGCTGGTTGAGCCGCCAGTAATGGAACTACTGCTACTTGAACCACTTATCTGAGAGCCACTGTTAGTTGCAGAGCCAATTGTCAGAGTGCCACTACCGGTTGAGCCTGAGGTCCCAGTGAAGGATCCACTGCTGGTTGAGCCTGAGGTGCCAGTGAAGGATCCACTGCTGGTTGAGCCTGAGGTCCCAGTGAAGGATCCACTGCTGGTTGAACCACCCACTACGGAATTGGTTCCATCATTCCCAAAACTGGCACCAATAGGACTTATTGCTCCAGGTTGAAGGGTACCTCCACTGCCACTAGTAGTGCTGCTATTCACGCTTGCAGTACTTCCAGTGATGCTTCCAGTTCCACCGTCAGTTAGAATGCTACTTCCACTATCACCATCAAGAGATCCTGCAGCAAGTGTTATGACTTATGAGTTATTACTGAGATTGGGAGATGTCCTTTTATTTTAAGTATTTAAACGGTAAAAGGTGAAAAGTATATTGTTCAGATCTTTTAGTTTGATATGATTTTAAACATAAAAGTCTTAAATTCTTATCAAATAAGCTTAATAAGATTGTTTAGCACAGTGTGTAGAATTTTATTTGATCAATTCCTAATCATTGTTTTGTTTATTAATATTGATTTCTATGTTTTAAATAATCCACTGTATTTTTTTTTCTTTAGTATATTGTAGGAAGTTTTTTTTAACTTGAAATATATGATATATGCTTCCGTTGCTCGTTTATATGTATAATTTACTACTCATTTATCGCTAATCGTTGTAATCATAAGAAGCATGAAATAATACCAATTCAAGAATCAGCCTTAAATTTCTGTTTCATAGTGATATCAGTTCTTCCTAGGTTAGCTTTAATTATTAATTTTATGCAATTTGCGGTACTGACGATTTAGCCATTTGCATCGTTATTGTTATAATCGCTATTTGATTTCTACGTATGTTTCATGCATGGAATATTTTCTTGTTAGAAAATTTGTTGATAAAGGAGAGATGGGACATGTTAGTCTCATTAATCTAAGATTTAACATTTTATCAATATGCTGGTGAGTCGCGTTCTTAAATTTCATCAACCTCCTCGTCTGGCTGCTGTTGCTGCAATGTCTCAGTGGTGCATCTGTACCAGTCAGTTGCTGGCTCACATGTATCAGTGACACTCTAGGGCACTAAGTTTCTCAAAGTCTGTGTCAAACAGTTCTTTTGACAATCTCAGTATTGCTAAGAGCACATCATCCTCTGGGTCACTGTCCACATTGGCTTCACCAGCAAACATAAACGAGGGTGTCGTGGGCTCTGCCCCTATTTCATAAACTTAACACATAATTAATTAATTAAATAGTAACGACCCTCTCTCACTTGAGCAGTGGAATATTGATCACTCTGAGTGCTGGCAGTCGTTGGCTCGTCGCCTGCTAGCACTCAAATACAGTGCGCTTGGCTGTGGTGGGCAGGGGCAGGACTTACACAGGGCAGTTTACATTTTAAAGAGATCCGGAATTAGAAAAAGGGGATCTCTAGGAGATCCAGACTTAGAAAAGGGGTTTCTGAAGGAGATTCGTACTTAGAAAAAGGAGATCTCTAGAAGATCCAGACTTAGAAAAAGGGTTTCTTAAGGAGATCCATACTTAGAAAAAGGGGAGCTCTAGGGGATTCACTTAGAAAAAGGGTTTCTCAAGGAAATCTGTACTTAGAAAAAGGGGATCTCTGGGAGATCCAGACTTAGAAAAAAGGGGATCACTAGGGCAGATGGATCGCCAGTAGAGGTGGATCACTCTCCAGGTTCGACTGTACTCTACTCGTCAGATATGAAAATATATGAAAGTAAATATGATCCTCACATTATTTATATATTCATATTTATTCGCTGGTAACGAAAGTAAAAACATATATCACGATGCCTTTGAATTAGTTTGATCTTTTGAAACTTGTTTTTGATTTTCACGATTGGTTGGAGCTTCAGTTTATCTTATTTCAAATTTTCTTCGTTTGCGTCCTTCTCTCGGGCATAAATGGACTTATTATTTTACGCTTTCTTTTATGAGGGGTGTAGATTATTTTGAATTTCAATAACCGTAGGTATATATTTTACAATACATAAGGATAGATTACGCTTGTTAAAGTATATTACGTATTAATTGTTGCTTAAACCACACATATACATATATTTATATATATATATATATATATATATATATATATATATATATATATATATATATATATATATGTATGTATATATATACATATATACATATATATATGTATATATATATATATATATATATATATATATATATATATATATATATATATATATATATATATATATATATATATATATATATATAAATTTATATATATGTGTGTGTGTGTAGACATTTATAGTAGATATATATATATATATATATATATATATATATATATATATATTGAATGTATTTATATGTTACACATTTGTATGTAAATATATATGTAATATATTTATATGTCCATTTACATATATATATACATATATATATATATATATATATATATATATATATATATATATATATATATATATATCTTAATCTGCATAGAATTTTTCATGCTCAGTGTCATGCAACGCCCATTACAACCTTTTAATAGTTCATGCACAACAATACTTTGATTACCTTATACAAGTTGTGGAATAAAAAAACTTTTAGATCTCAATTGTTTTCGAAGCAATCACGATGGTATATGTACAGCATTGAAAAGTGGAAAATACTTGGATACACAAGAAGGAAGAGAAACACTCGATTTTGTATTTCCTCAAGACAAGGCTGTGGTTCCAAACCTCACAGTAAGAGGTCCAATTCCACAGCAAGGTCCTTATAAGTTCTTTATTATCAGTTCATGACGATAAAGGGAAAATTAAATGTCTTAAGCTGGGTTTACACGGTCCAACGGTTTTTCGAACCCGGTTGTCGAACCTGGTTGTCGAACCTTCTTGTCAAACGATTCGAAGAGGTGGAGTGAGTCACAAATGCATAATGTTTGTGGACAGTGAAGCCCCGACCACAAAAGTCAGGCGTGAAGAGACTTTCTTCGAACCGTTCGACGAACGTGTTTGACAACCAAATACCCCGTTCACACTTTCGAAAATCACTTCAAATGCATGTCTGTCTAACCGTTCGACCATATAAACCCACTTTTACACCTAAGAATGATACCAATTGACACAGAAGAGTCTTTAGAATCTGTACTTATCAGGAAGGGGGAGGTCGTCATAAGAGTAAAGTTTTGATGATGATATTTTAATGAAAAAACAATCATTCAGTAACCAAGAAAATATTGTGTTCAGCCAGTTCGATTCTTTTGTAATAAGATTTTTCAGAATATGAATTTTTTATTTGATAACTATTTTTTTTTTTTCATTTGCTGTTTTGAAAGTAGCCTTGGGATGAAAAAAATATTGTTAAATGTTATTTGTATTTCAAATGCTTATTTTTTTAAGTAAAACTGGTAGGATATTTTTTTATTTTTTTATTTTAGGACTTCGTGAAATTTGAGGGGTCAAATTTGGATCAACTTGACAAGATGTTACTAGAGTTCTCATTAGAGCAATCGTGATTACATTTAAAATTGATGGTTTTACAGGCAGACGAAAAAAAAGCGTTCAATTCCTGAAATCTAATTCAAAAATTATTGGGCTTGCAGGTATTTGTCTTGGAATACAGTGGTAACAAAGCGTTGAATTCCTGAAATCTAACTCAAAATTTATTATGATTCCAGGTTTTCGTTTTGGAATACAGTCATTGTAAATTTTTATATTGTTTTGTTACAAAGTTGGTGCCATCATTTCAACGTTATAATGAAAAGTTATATTTTCATAATCATCACCCGCACTTCGAAAACTATATGTCGACATTTAGCTTTTCTTGTTGTAGACTTTTACATGTTAGTTTCCTTGAAGTCTTTTACCCTAAGAAACTTTTAATAGTTTTACTTTAAAGATTTATTTTAAGATTTTTCTTTATATAATTTTATAATTATATCAGGCTGATCTGTATTCATTAATGATTTGGCTAAAATTAATATTCTCTTGTTTGTATTGAAGGGTTAAATTCTTAAATTTGTTGTTCACTATTTTACTCCTATTATTTTAACATGGTCCATTACGGTGATGGATATATGGGAGACATGCAAGTAGGCTAAGAGAAGTGATGTTGATAGGGGAAATATGGAGAGTTTAGTTACCTTCAGAGTACAGCAGACATTATAGTCACCGAAGCAGAAGTATGCAGTTTAGAACGTATTTTTTTTTTTTTTTTTTTTTGTGAAAGGTAAATATTGTAATTTCTCAATTATAGAAAAAATCCCTTTTTATATCCTTTTTATTTTTTTTTTTAAACCGAAGTAATGAAGAATTTTAGAACGAGAAAATAACCAGATATGATTTACACTTGAACAATAATAATTTTTTGATAGTTTGTGGAGACCCAATAGCTGAAAATCCAATTTCCTGAGAAAGTCATAGTTTTGACCATATCAACCATATTAGAGTTTTCGATATGAAATTGGGGAGCCAAGACGCAGAAAGTCATTCATGTTTCAGCCGCTTAAGCAGATGAAGGTCTAGACTTATCTGCCTAGAAGAGTAGTTGTTCCCAAGTCTTAGCCAGTCCTACCAGTAAATAGGAGACAAAGTCCTCTAAGTCACAGATACTTCAAGCATTTGACTGATCTAAGTCCTAAGTCTTACCGAGCATCTCAACTCCTTCGATGTTGACTTGGCGTGAGATGGATGCCTTGTCAAAACACATGATCTGAGTTATATATCGATTGTCTCTGGTGGTCACCTGCTTACAGATCATATTATCCCTCGAGTCTGCAAGGTCATTTGAGGTCAAAGGGAATGGTCAGTGGAGGCCAGTCAAAGAATGTGGCTGTCTAGTGGTTTTGGAAAAATAATTTTGTATTATTCATGTGCCTTGTGTTATGATGCTTCAACAAGCAGGTGTCATGCATAGGTTGTTAGTAAGGTTAGTAAATTTACAGAGTGAAAGACCAACTCAAATGCAAATCATATGAATTTAAGAGTAGAAATTGCATCTGTCAATACCAAGGGCATCTTAACTATTAGTTAAGGAAGCATAAATTTATGGAAATTGTTAGCATATTGGAGAAATGGTAAGGGACTTCTCAAGTCTTTAGGGGTAAACTAAGATCATACTGACAGAGTATTTGGTCAGATTTCAAGGATAAAGAAAGAGAAAATACTGTATCTTTGCAAAAGTATTAGGTTTGAAGTATTATTTTGAGGTGGTTGGTTCAGTGTAAGGTCTACATAGTTCAGTCCGTAGATGAAGAAGAATGAGGAAAGGAATAATAATGTTAAAGGACATCTTAAAGAAAAGGAAGTTTTTTTTTCTTGGATGTTAGTAAAAAAAATTGTTATGATAGGAAGAAAGTTGTCCTCAGGATACCGTTTGAAGGAAATTAAGGCTAGGAGTAGTTTGTCATTGCTTTTAAGTCTAAAAGATTAAGGACAGCATTAGAGTAAATGCTGTAGTTCTTAATCACCTTTTTTATACATTCAGATATCTTTCCTTTTTTTTGATATGCTAGACTTATCTATAAAGTTGTGCAACACATAACAATCTGTGTAACTACATAATATAAGCTGTGTGAGCCCTCTAATATCAAAGCTATTTAGTGCGTCAATTTTGTAAGCTGTTTCATTGCATTTATCATCATTATAAGCATACTGGAGTTACAATGCCAAAACTATATGATATTACTATTTCTCAGTTAGCATTCAATGCGCTTGTTAACTATTTGGAAAACTGCACTGAATTGAGCCATACTGTACATGCTGGGCAGCTTACATGCATTTTTCTATCAAGACTACTACTAGTTTTAACTATTTTTTTTTTTTTTTAGAAAGCATTTTTTTTTCTATTGGTAGTAAGTGAGGACATTGCTGCATGTTACAGAACTTACGTTTGCAGACATTTTCGAAGTAGGTGCCAGTGCGTTCTCCGTTGTCCAAGAGCGGTCTGTAGGAGATACGAAGAGTATATCAAATTTGTGGGAATTTTGCTTCATTTAAAAGTTAAAAAAAAGTTAAAGTTGCGGGTTAGGTCTCCACTGAGATGATCTACATCATTCTCCTCGGGCGACCATAAGCCAGCAGGGACAATCACTAGCCCCCTCTAACTTCCCCCCCAGGCGCCACCCTGGGGAGTACCCCCAGTAGAAGGTCTCACAGTATTCGTGTCCTGGCGGGGACGCGAACTCGGGACCTCTGAAATAGAAGCCCGCGATGCTACCGACCTAGCTATCCGGGTGTAATAAATTTCAGAAGTTCGAACTTGCAGCGAATTATTTTATGTTTAACTGGATGACATAAGTCTTTTTTTCTTAGTTTATATATAACAGATCCATTTTAACTTTGTTACTGAACTTGAAATATTTTATATTAATTATTCCTTACTTATCATGTAGTTCATTTATTTTCTTATTTCCTACACTCACTAGGCTCTTTTCTCCCTGTTAGAGCCCTTGGGCTTATAGCTTCATGCTTTTCCAACCAGGGTTGTAGCTTGTCTAGCAGTAATGATTATTATGATAATAATAACGATGAGGAGTAACAATTTTGAAACTATTCTTCCAAGCTTGACACTTTGAAAAAATATATTATAAAACAAACTTGAACAATGCTTAAGAATACTAATAATTTTATAAATCCAGATCAGGAAAAATGTGTTTACTTTTCCTCTTGATTATAGGAAAACTGATAAGAAAACGTAATTTTCCTTTTTACCTGTCCGTAGAAAGGAATGTAGATGGGCCATCCGGTAGGGTGAAGTGATCTAGGTGGAAAAGTTGACAGTTGTAGGAGTTTCCTGTTGGGGGACCCTTGTAGAGGAATGACCTGCAGAGGAACTCATTTTCGATCTCGCACGCTCTCTTACAGGCTGCATCGCTGTTAGCCTGAGGAATATAAGAGAGGCATTTTTCTTATGGTCTGCATTTCAAAAACCTTTTATTTCATTTTCATATATCAAGTTCTATTTTCTCATCATCATCCTGTTAGTTTTTGGGAAGCCTTCCTATTGGTCCACATGTTCCTTCAGTGTTATTTAATATACTTGCATGTTTAAGTCATAAATTAGCTTTGAAATGAAACGTGTTAGATACTTTATCTTAAGCCCCCTGAGTTTATAGCATCCTGCTTTTCCAACTAAGGTTGTAACTTAGCAAGTAATAATAATAATAATAATAATAATAATAATAATAATAATATACAGTTCACATCTTCTTGGTGTTTATGATAATGGTCCACTTAGTAATTCCAGAATTTCAAGTTAGTTGGATTAATTATTATATTACAGTACTTTGTAGATATTGTCAAAGTAATCATGATACTTCAACCTTCAGGTTATTCTACCTATCAAATATCATTAAATGTGCTTCGTGTGTATCATACATATTTAAATACTAAAAATTCTCTACGAATCTGTATCTCTTTAAGAATTAGAACCCACAAACAAAGAAAATCTGTAAAAGTCAGTGATCAACACGACCATGAGGTATTGTCAACTATATCTATGATTTATTTCAACATGCATTTTCTATTATACCTTGTAATTGTATCCTTACCATGAGCTCCTTATCAACGTAATAGTGCATATCAACATAATGTGACACCCTGTCCACAGGCACACCAAATTGGGGTTCCAAATAATCACGCTCTCCTTGGCACGATTCCGAGGCTGTAAAGAAGACAATTTCTTTGGTTAATCATTTCAGTCTTTGGAAAGAAACCTGCATCAGCTCTCTCTCTCTCTCTCTCTCTCTCTCTCTCTCTCTCTCTCTCTCTCTCTCTCTCTCTCTCTCTCTCTCTCTCTCTCTCTTGATGTTTTTATTTCAGCTAACTGTACTGTTGAAAATACTCAATTTAGTTGGCTGTTATTCAAGTCTCGTCTTAATTTCTTGGGCAGCTACTGCAATCTTCAGATATTTATTGAGGAATAAACATACCTTTCTATTCCTGCTTTATTTAGTTGTCTTTTTAATTATTTTTTTTATTACTTCTACCCAAATGGTTTTATTTAATGTTGATCTACGCAAATTATTTCATTTAGAGTTGATCTACGCAAATTATTTTATTCAGAGTTAAATACATCTCATTAGGTGACGTCTCACCAACAAAGATCAATTTGTACCGTTTACAAGATGATAAAGATTTACTTGTGAAACGTATCTGTCAAGAAAGCATTAGATGATGTGGTCACGAGTGCAAGAAATGACGTTTTGATTACTGTGAATTGTTCGTTGGCATTGCAAAAAGCCAAAGAAGCCACGAGCGAGGTTTACCGTTAGAACCGGCTTCTTTCCTGTAAGAGTGGGAATGATGTCGTCCATAAGTTGCAGTATGTTACTACTTACATTTACTAACAGGGCTGCTTTCCCGGTCCTATACAGCAGGGGAACCCTATTCTGTACTCATAGTCATCTTATCATGTTCGCTCGAAAGCATTCAACATTCACATTGCGTATTGCTCGCTTACTGTTAAATCGTCACTATCGAATCACTCGCTGAATAGGAAAGTCTTTAGTTTCCTCTTGAAGCATGTCTTCGGATATCTCGTGGGAGCTTATTTTATAGTTTCAGGGCTGCACATTTAAAGGCTCTAGAACCTACAGTAGACATATATCTATGTTAAAGCCACTCTTCAAGAGCCTAAAACTGTTAAATTTAGGCTCACAAACTATCACCCGTGTTTGAACGTATCATATTCGTACATCCAACCCAACTGTACCTTACTACTGTTAATTTTCTGGGAATGAGATTGTTCTTGAATCACGTCAAAAGCAAGATGTATTGGGCGACCGTTAAGCTGTGATAAAGAGTATACTTTCTCTCATATTTTAGAATCATTGAAATAGTTGATATTTTATCCTTAACTTATAGCAATTCAAAATCAATTATGAACATAGTGGGCCATACAAGTAAGAACATTAAAAACGTCAATTTTGAAAAAGTAATGGTCATATGATGAAAGGTTCTATGGTAAGATTATTGAAGATAGTAGAAATATCCAGGCTCTAATGTAATGTTGCAGTGCTAAAGTGAAATGACAAAATTCCTTTCTATTGAGGCAATGAAGCAAAGGTAATGTAGAACTGAGAGAAAGATACACGGCACCTTTTTTTAAAGTATTGCAGTAGGAGAGAGAGAGAGAGAGAGAGAGAGAGAGAGAGAGAGAGAGAGAGAGAGAGAGAGAGAGAGAGAGAGAGAGAGAGAGAGAGAGAGCGCAAATACTCAATATTTCCCATAGAAATTTAATGGAGGGTACTTTGAATTTTTCTACTGTAGAACATTGAAATCTTAAAACACAAACAGAATTACGCCCTGAGAAATTAAATGTTGGGTGCTTTGAATAATGCTACTCTTAAAACGTAAACGCCTAAAACAAACTGAATCACGTCCTCGAAAGCTTCGCATTGCAACAAAAACTACTTAATTTCATCCAGTCGAGATGCTCTGCGATGGGGCACGTTTTGGTAACGATTCCTACCACCTGAGAAAGACTTACAAGTTGTCAAATCATTCTTCCTGAGGCAATATCACGGGATGAAATATTTTTTTCCAAGATAGAGAAAGTACAAGTCCGTTAAGAACCGCATTCTGTGGGAATGTATTTTTTTTAATGTAATTTCCTCATCTCTTCATTTTTTTTCTCTTATCAGTGGGTTATCTCTTGGTTTCCCCGTTGGGGGTGTTTTTTATTATTATCTTCAGTGAGTACGTTTATTCTTTGATTAGTGCATGTTTCTCTCAATTTAATTTTTCTTCATTTTTTCTATCATCACTGGGTTATCTCTTGTTTGACCCATTGGGGCGTTTTTGCTATTATCGTCAGTGTGTGCATTTATTCTTTGATTAGTGCATGTTTCTTTCAATCTAATTTTCTCCTCATTTTTCTTTCAACACTGCGTTCTATCTTGTGATTCCGTTAGGGCGTTTTTATTATCTGCGATGTGTAATTTTATTGTTTAATTGGAGTGATTACGTGACGGAGATAATGACGACAACCATTACTTGGAATGATTAGTGCAATTACCATCATGAACGAGTTTGTTTCCGATGATTAGGGTGCTGATAATAGTCGTGTTTAGATTAAGATTTTGTCGAAACGTTGCTCAAGGGGATTGCTCAAGTCCTCTTTTTTTTTAATATCTATTCATCCTCATTGCAACAAAGCTTCAATTTGAATGTAACGTTTGCAATATTAATTCTTTTATAACCAATTAGAAGTTAATGGATCCCTGAGGTTTAATAGCTGTCGTCTAGGTATACAGACATCAGTACTCTTTATTCTATTATCATTAATTCACTATGTAATGAGGATGGTACAAGTGATGAAAGCCTCTCTAGCTATAGCCACAGTAAAGACAGTGGTTTGACTAAACATCTGGTTTAAGGTTTGATATAGGGACTTGGCTGGACAACCATTATTTTCTACACTGGATGTATTTTCTTCCTAAGTATGATGATGATGACAATGAAGCATTCTTCTCAAGAAATAATAACTTTGAGACGCTCTTAATGTTTTCATCTTGTTCTGTACCTTATCCATATTAGCGGCCTATAAAGATGGGTGTTAACAAGTTGTTTGTATCTTTTTATTCCACCTTGCAGCGAAGAGAGAAATTCCTACCTGAGAGTTATTTTAATTTGACTTGATATAGCAAGTTTTATATCTGTTAGCAATTTCTAACTTTTAAAAGTAAGGTTTCCACATGTTCCGGACGATAAAGACCTCTATTGCTACATTTGGATTTAGGATTATCCTAGTAAATCATAACACAAAATAATGATAATAGCCAATTTACAATATTAAGGTTCTTTTTTTTTCATCTGTGATCCATATCTTTAATCCATTCTAACAGCTAGTATATATATGTAGAGATAAACGTTTTCAAGATTTCTCATAAAGTTTTAATCCTTTCCTCCAAGACAGAGATTCTCTAATTCATTACTTACATCCGAGACTGAATTCTGTAATTCATTACTTACATCCGAGACTGAATTCTGTAATTCATTACTTACATCCGAGACAGAGCTTCTCTAATTTATTACTTACATCTGAGACAGAGATTCTCTAATTCATTACTTACATCCAAGACTGAGATTTTCTAATTCATTACTTACATCCAAGACAGAGAATCTCTAATTCATTACTTACATCTGAGACAGAGCTTCTCTAATAATTCTAATTCATTACTTACATCCAAGACAGAGATTCTCAAATTCATTACTTACATCCAAGACAGAGAATCTCTAATTCATTACTTACATCTGAGACAGAGCTTCTCTAATAATTCTAATTCATTACTTACATCCAAGACAGAGATTCTCAAATTCATTACTTACATCCAAGACAGAGATTCTCTAATTCATTACTTACATCTGAGACAGAGCTTCTCTAATAATTCTAATTCATTACTTACATCCAATACAGAGATTCTCAAATTCATTACTTACATCCAAGACAGAGATTCTCAAATTCATTACTTACATCCAAGACAGAGATTCTCAAATTCATTACTTACATCCAAGACAGAGATTCTCGAAGTAATCGACCCCTTGGACATCAACCATCTCCACACTTTCTGTGACCGATCGACGGTCGTGTTCGCTCAGGTGGCACTGTAGGGTCACGTAGTTGTATTCGGCACTCCGGCAAACAAAGCGTCGCTGTATAAGAAACGGAAATGAATTAATTAATTGATTTATTCCATTTAAAATAATATTGAAGACACATGGGTATGAAATTATTAGTATGATTTGTGGGAAATATAAACGAAATTTCTTGCCAAGTAATTTGTGTCCGCTATATTTTGAAGTCTGCATGAGCCCCAATTGTCTATTAAGAAAAAAGGTTAAAAATTACAATGTAATGGTTGAAATACTTTGATAAATAGTTTTTTTTATACAATTCCAAGACTTGTTTCTAAACCTGGGGATGAAAAATAAATAAAAGGTTGAAGTTTTACGACACTTAAGTGGTAAGAGAAACTATTACTGCATTGAACTTATATACTGTAATAGAAATTAAAATCATTAGTTCCATTGCTAAAAAGTGGAAGACTATACAGTGGAAGATTCTCTCTCTCTCTCTCTCTCTCTCTCTCTCTCTCTCTCTCTCTCTCTCTCTCTCTCTCTCTCTCTCTCTCTCTCTCTCACCTCGTTTAGACAAGATGCCAAGCAAGCCTCCTTGGTAGACGTGAAGATAAGAGCGTTGTCCAGGGCTTTGATCATCTTGTTAGGAACTCTCTCAAAGGTCCAGGGTCTGTTGCACACTTTGTCTGCAATAAATATGAGAATGTTACCGTTTTTAATGTATATAAGGGTCGCAGGCATAAAGTTAACGTTATCATGTATGTAAGGGTCGCAGGCATAAAGTTAACGTTATCATGTAAGGGTCGCAGGCATAAAGTTAACGTTATCATGTATATAAGGGTCGCAGGCATAAAGTTAACGTTATCATGTATATAAGGGTTGCAGCGATAAAATTAACGTTATCATGTATATAAGGGTCACAGGCAAGTTAACGTTATCATGTATGTAAGGGTCGCAGGCATAAAATTAACGTTATCATGTATATAAGGGTCACAGGCATAAAGTTAACGTTATCATGTATATAAGGGTCACAGGCATAAAGTTAACGTTATCATGTATGTAAGGGTTGCAGGCATAAAGTTAAAGTTATCATGTATATAAGGGGCACAGGCATAAAGTTAACGTTATCATGTTATAAGGGTCGCAGGCATAAAGTTAATATCATCATGTATATAACTGTCACAGGCATAAAGTTAACGTTGTCATGTATATAAGGGTCACAGGCATCAAGTTAACATTATCATGTATATAAGGGTCGCAGGCATAAAGTTAACGTTATCATGTATGTAAGGGTCACAGTCATAAAGTTATCGTTATTATGTATATAAGGGTCACAGGCATAAAGTTAACGTTATCATGTATATAAGGGGCACAGGCATAAAGTTAACGTTATCATGTATATAAGGGTCGCAGGCATAAAGTTAATATCATCATGTATATAACTGTCACAGGCATAAAGTTAACGTTATCATGTATATAATGGTCGCCGGCATAAAGTTAACGTTATCATGTATATAATGGTCGCAGGCATAAAGTTAACGTTATTATGTATATAAGGGTCACAGGCGTAAAGTTAACATTATCATGTATATAAGGGTCACAGGCAAGTTATCGTTATTATGTATATAAGGGTCACAGGCATAAAGTTAACGTTATCATGTATATAATGGTCGCAGGCATAAAGTTAACGTTATCATGTATATAAGGGTCGCAGGCATAAAGTTAACGTTATCATGTATGTAAGCGTCACAGTCATAAAGTTATCGTTATTATGTATATAAGGGTCACAGGCATAAAGTTAACGTTATCATGTATATAATGGTCGCAGGCATAAAGTTAACGTTATCATGTATATAATGGTTGCAGGCATAAAGTTAACGTTATTATGTATATAAGGGTCACAGGCATAAAGTTAACGTTATTATGTATATAAGGGTCACAGGCATAAAATTAACATTATCATGTATATAAGGGTCACAGGCATAAAATTAACATTATCATGTATATAAGGGTCACAGGCATAAAGTTAACGTTATCATGTATATAAGGGTCACAGGCATAAAGTTAACATTATCATGTATATAAGGGTCACAGGCATAAAGTTAACGTTATCATGCATATAAGGGTCATAAGTATAAAGTTAATGTTATCATGTACATAAGGGTCACAGGGATAGCGTTTAGTATATGGCAGGTCATTCTAGGTCATAAGTTTTTATAGCTTATATAGGAAATATTTATTTTAATGTTACTGTTCTTAAAATATTTCATTTTTCCTAGTTTCCTTTCCCCACTGGGCTATTTTCCCTGCTGAGGCCCCTGGGCTTATAGCATCTTGCTTTTCCATCTAGGGTTGTAACTTAGCAAGTAATAATAATAATAATAATAATAATAAAAATGTTTTACCGAAAATTTAGATCAGAGGTCTGTCATTTATTGTGACTGATAGTGAAGTTCCTTATTATTATTATTATTATTATTATTATTATTATTATTATTATTATTATTATTATTATTAGTTAACCTACAACCCTAGGTGGAAAGGCTGGATGCTATAAGCCCAGGGAATCCAACATGGAAAAATATCCCTGTAAGGAAAGGAAAAAAGGAGATAAATAAACTACAGGAGAACTAATGAACAATTAGACCACATTATCTAAAATAAAGAAATTAATTATTTTTTTATTATGTATAATTCTAAATCAAGAACGACTATTCGTGTGTTCTTGCCATTGAAAATCACCAGAAGAAATTGTAACATTTTATTGTTTTACTTAAAGGAAAAATATTTCAACTTTATGATAACGGGGGGATTGATTAGTGGGGAATTGATAGTCAGTTATTTGGGGGGGGGGGGGGGGAATTCACTTCGTTTTCATCTTTTTGTAACAATGTTTTCTTGAAAATAAGGCTATAATTTTATTATTTTTGTTTATTTTACAAACTTCTTAACGGTATTCTAATTCATGAACGATAATCTTATTGCTGGATATTTAAGTGACATTTTTTCTTTTTTAATAGGGTAATTATAAAGTTAACATGATAGAAAACTTGAAATTATGTAATTACAAAAGAAAACTATATAAAAGTATATAAGAAAAAATATATAGTTATAAAAGATTATATAAAGTTATATAAGAAAACTTTATGTATGCTACTTTAATTGAGTTATGAGTGTTTCGATTTTTTTGTCTTTTTCTTCTTAGTCTGCATCTTTTCCCACTTCTATGTGGGGTCTATGTTTCTGGCCAGCGTTCTCTATCTACCTCTGTCCCACACCTCATCACCGGTTAATCCCTTTGATCGAAGGTCATCCTTGATACAGTCCACCCACCTTCTCTTTGGTCTCCCTCTCCTTCTCGTTCCCTGTACCTCCATTTCCATCACTCTACTCCCAATATACAGTTCATCTCTTCTCATGACATGACCATACCACCTCAGTCTACTTTCTTGGATCTTATCTGATACTTCTCTTTCCCAGTACCTCTATTTCCATCACTACTCCCAATATACTGTTCAGCTCTTGTTTCGATTTTGTGTAACTACGCATTAAAAAAAAAAAACTATGAATGCGTTTCAACCTTTTGTGTGAATTATACTGTGGATTAAGCGGTGTCTTTTCATGACAGGGCGATTAACGAGGCGTAACCAGTGATTGCATTAATGTCTTTCTGAACGTGATCAGTATGCTACTTCAGGTAAAAAGGGCGGGATCTAGAGTGAAGCCGTTCACTGAGAAGCTGGAAGAAACGTGTTTGAAAATCTGCTATAGATAATTGCTCTCTTCCTTGTGGTACGCCCAGGACCGACATAGACCTGCGTACGCCCTAGGGTTGTTAATATTCATAAATTATGAAAATTCGGTTAACGAATTTTTTATATTATTTTTTTTATTTTTAATATAAAATATAATTTTATATAATATGTAATATGAAATATCATATAAAATTTAGAATATGAAATATAGTATAAAATATATGATATAAAATATATTTTTGATATAATTTTTTATATAAAACAACGCCTTTTTTATAGGTTTTTAATTTGCCATCATCGTCCTTTATGGACTTTCTAAATTATATTACGTGAAATAATTTTTTCTTTCCCTCCGTTATATTTACATTAAGGGGTCGGTTGCTTGAGGCGCCCTCTTCAATGCCTCTTTTCTCTATATCACCCTTTACCTTATCTCGCCATCTAATTATCTGCCATCCTCTCGATCTTCCCCCTTTAAAAGGTTCCTCCCAACCCCTCCCCACTTCCTCCCCATCACCCATTCTCAACACGTGTCCACACCATATCCGTCGTGACATTCTTATCAGCTGTGAAATCTTTACAAAGCCCTGTGGTAGGGGTGTAAGAATACTAACACTATGTCGTAGAAAGCGACTAAAAGGACAGCTGCAGCCTTGGAGTCTTGCTTTTTAACAAAATACCAATAACTGTGGAAACTGCTGCCTTGCAGTTAGACTATTTATTCAAAGGTTTGGCCAAACGTCAATAACTGCAGTTGATGACTGCAAGGCCATGCGATCGTAAAACCATTTTTTCAATTAATAAATCATGCCTATTCGTATATTAAGAAGATTCAATTAACGGGAGCAAATTTTTATAGAACAATACCCCATTTTACAGTTTTTGAATGTGCCACCATCGTCCTTTGTGGTTTTCTAAATTTTATTGCGCGAAATAAAAGTTCGAATTCAAGACCTTCACTGGCTGTCATATAATAAAATGAATATGTATACAATGGTAACTCATTTCTGTGACGTGACAATCTTCTCTTAATGTGAACGAAGCGGCAGCTGAACCTTAAATAAGTCCAATGCTTAGAATTCCTCCCGAACCAAAAATCATGCTAGTGCAAATATGAAATTTCGAGACTCATAGCGAG